>NC_141534.1:249395000-249492500 GCF_021556685.1 Rattus norvegicus | reverse complement strand
CAAGTGGGAGTAGCCATTCTGATATCCAATGATAGACTTTCGACCAAAAGTTATTAAAAAAGAAGGGGAAGGACACTACATACTCATCAAAGGAAAAATCAACCAAGAGAGAGTCTCAATTATGAACATCTATGCCCAAGGGCACTAACATCTCATAAAAGAAACATACTAAAGTTCAAAACACATTGAACCTTTCACAATAAATAGTGAGAGACTTCAACATCCCACCCTCACCAATGGACAGAATGTGGAAAAAGAAACTAAACACTAAACAGACACAGTGAAACTAAGAAAAGTTATGAATCAAATGGATTTAACTGATTATCTATAGAACATTTCATCCTAAAACAAAAGAATATAGCTTCTTCTCAGCACCTCATGGAACCTTCTCCAAAACTAACAGTATAATCAGACACAAAACAAGACTCAATGGATATAAGATTGAAATAATCCCATGCATCCTATCATATCACCACGGACTAAGGCTGAACTTTAGTAACAAGAAAGCAAGAGAAAGGCCACACACTCATGTAAACTGAACAACTCTCTGCTCAATGATAACTTGGTCAGGGAAGAAATAAAGAAATCAAAGACTTTATAGAATTAATGAAAATGAACATACAACATACACAAACTTATGGGACACAAAGATGTCCCTCAAGCGAAGAATAGATACAAAAAAATGTGGTTCATTTACACATTGGAATACTATTCAGCTATCAAAAACAAGGACATTATGAATTTTGCAGACAAATGGATGGAACTAGGAAATATCATCCTGAGAGGTAACACAGACCCAAAAGGACACACATGGTATATACTCAATGATAAGTGGTATGATAATGATAACAGACAAAAAGTACAGAATACCTAGGAATAAAATCCCGCAGACAATAGTAAGTATAACAAGCAGAAATAACCAAATGAGGATGTTTCAATCCGACTTAGAAGAGGAAAGAAAATAATCATGGGAACTAGAGGGAGGGAAGGAAGGAGGGAGGGAGGGAAGGACCAACAGACAGAGGGAGGAAGGGAGGGAGGGAGGGAGGGAAGAACCAACCTGGGTGGTAGAGAGGAGGGGGAGAAGAGGAACAGGATCAGGTATGGGGGGATGGGGACAAGAAAGAAGCCCAGAGGGCCAGGAGAATAGAAATATGCAGCCTTGGGGGTGGGAGGTAGAGGGAAGACCCTCTGGACAGTACTAGAGACCCAGGAGGTGAGAGACCTTCAGGACTCAATGGGGTGACCTTAGCCAAAATTCCCAACAATGAGAAGAGAGAACTTGAAGATTTCACCTCCAGTAGACAGAGAAGCCTTCGAGTGGAAGGACAAGTGGAAGGACGAATTTACTAACCCAAAATCCTCTTCTGGCCTCCCTGATCACTAGGCTTGTACATGAAAGACATACATGCAGGCAACTATACATAAAATATAATATATACATAACATTTTATATACATAAAATATAATAAAATAAATACACTATTTTAAGCAAATTAAAAATCACTTACTTTTATGGATTATCAGCTTCTCCAACTTTCTTTTAGCAGCTGCTCTTTCCACAATTTTCTGGTCAATAGTATTTGCTGTCACGAGGCGATAGACAACAACTGGCTTTGTCTGACCAATTCTATGACATCTATCTTGGGCCTGGAGATCAGACTGAGGATTCTTAAAGTTGAAAAGAAATGTACAGTTAGCAGAATTGTTAAACCTAAAAAAATGTTAAAAAATAATCATGTACACTATCTGGTGAGAAATGGTTCTTAGATTCATTTAAACTTCCAGAATTGTTGTATAAATTCCAACTCTCACGTAACAATTGTAAAGTTTTCTACTTAAATGCTCCCATGGGGGCCACTGAGATGGTTCAGAGGGTAAAGATATCTGCCAGAAAGCCTGACCACTTGAATTTAATCCCCAGAACCCACATGGTAAAGAGAACCAACTCCCCCAGACTGTCCTCTGACCTCTACATGAGACAGACAGACAGACACACACACAGTAACTTAAAGTGGTTTAAATACTCTAAAAATGTCCTAAGTTTTTATCCATAGAAAACTTGATGAATTCCTTCCTGCAAAGAGGCACTTTTCAAAATAGATGAATGAAATTTCAGTAGGTACAAAGTAAACAATAACATTTTCAGAACAGAAATATAGTCAGCATATTGCCGTACTTCTTACCCAATCACTGTCATAAATGATCACTGTATCTGCTGCAGTCAAATTAATGCCTAAGCCACCAGCTCGTGTACTCACTAAGAAAAGAAAAACCTCTGGATCCGTGTTGAAACTGTATATCTAAATGCAAAAGAAACATAAAAACAAAAAAATATAAAAAAAAAAAGAAATTTAAACATGGGTGGGGAGGCATTATTTTTAAATATCACTATTAAAAGTCTTTTCCAACAGAGCTAGGAAACAATTATATTAGCTAATAAACACTCTGTTTACATAAACACTGCTTTTCAAACATTTACATTATGCAAGATATTTTTATTTTGTTAAAGGTACATATCGCATCCAGTATCAAAAAACAGACAAAACTAGTTTAATAGATGGCTCAGTCAGTAAAGTACCTGCCATATAAGCAAAAGACTCTCAGTTCAGATCCCTGGCACCCATGAAGAGACTAAGTGGCGCCCTGCTCACTAATGCAGAGCTGGTGGAAGAGACTGAAATGGCAGAGACAGGCTAATCCCTGGAGATCACTAGCCAGCCAGCCAGCCTAATTAATGAGTTCTAGGTTCAGTAAGACACGCTGTCTCTAAGACATGATGGAGAACAAAGAAAGATGATATTGAATGTCTTCTTTACCTTGGGGTATGCACATATGCACATCCACACAACAAAAACATACAAAGTCAATTAACAGACACACGCATGCATGCATGCAAACACAGGCACAAAACAGGAACAGAACTAAAAAATGAGATGGATTACTTAACTAGGAAGAAGCACATACTTTCTGTGCAATAACATATATATTTTATTGGCTCCATAAAAACTCTTACCCAGGGGTTGGGGATTTAGCTCAGTGGTAGAACGCTTGCTTAGCAAGCACAAGGCCCTGGGTTCGGTCCCCAGCTCCGAAAAAAAAGAAAAGAAAAGAAAAAAAAAAACAAAAAACAAAAACAAAAAACAAAAATTCTTACCCAAATGTCAATGACAAATATATAATCTAAATGCATCCAGAAAACAGAAGTTATATGTAGTGGTTCACACTTGCAATCCTAACGCTGGAGGAGGTCAAGACAACAATAGTATTCCAAGTCTGACCTACACTCTGGTTCAGAGCTACCCAGGACCATATAGTGTAACCTTGTCTGACAAAACCAAACACTGCCCATAAAAATAGCTGTGTCTTAGATTAACAAACCAAGTTCAATCCCTGTAACCCACATGACGGAAAGAGAATAACTCCATCACGTTGTCCTTTAACTTCCATGTAAGTTACAGACCATGTATATCTTCATACACATAAAAACATAATATAAGGAAATGATTAGAAAATAAACCTAGGACAGTGTGGCGGGTGCTGATTGCTCTCAGTGCCTGGGAGTCAGTTCCTAGAGATTGTAGACGCTCTTTTAGTCTACCTAGGTGCCAGGTGTTCATTCATGTGGTACAAAACACGTACAGGTAAACACTCATGCACATACTATAAATACAAGACAGTCATTATTCAATCTTTTTAAATTGAAATAATTACTTTTCAAGAGAACGACAAAAAACAAAAAGACACAACAAAATTACACTCAAATCCAACTATGAACTTAATCATGAAATATGATTTACATTTCCTACAACTCCTTCAAAAGCTTTGTATATATAGCCAGGTGTGGTGGCCCCTGTCAGCAATCTAAGCACTAAGGAGGCACTGAGTGAAGGATCTGAATAAAGTCCAAGGCCAGCTTTGCTTATATAAAATGGTTGTGGCCAGCCTGTGCTAAAAAACAAAATTAGAGACTACAGCAATGGCTCACTGGTTGAGAACTCATGCTGTTCTTGAAGAGGAAGCAGGTTTATGTCCCAGCACCCACATGGCAGCTCATAAGCCATAATTTCAGCTGCCAAGATCAGACCCCTTCTTTTGACCCAAACAAGCATGATGCACACACATAATGCATATACATACATGCAGGCAAACGATGGCACATGCTTTTAATTATAGCACTTAGGAGGCAGAGGCAGGCACAACTCTGTGTTACAGGCCAGCCTGATCTAGAGCCAGCTCCAGGACAGCCAGGGCTATACATAGACCCTGTCTTGAAACAAACAAAACAAAAACGCCAATAAAAAGATTCTATTGTAACCAGAGGTATGGTGGTGCACATCTTTAATTCCAACACCAAGGAGGCAAAGGCCATCCTGGTCTACAAAGTGAGTTCCAAGACAGCCCTCCCCCAAAGGCTCCTAAAAATTAAACAGCAAACAAAACTAGAAAAGTTTTGCATAAGAAAACAGTTCATGGGGCTGGAGAGATGGCTCAGCGGTTAAGAGCACTGACTGCTCTTCCAGAGGTCCTGAATTCAATTCCCAGAAACCACATGGTGGCTCACAACCATCTGTAATGGGATCTGATGCCCTCTCTGGTGTGTCTGAAGACAGTTACAGTATACTTATATATAATAAATAAATCTTTAAAAAAGAAAAAGTTGAAAACTAGGATAAAAAGCAGAAACCAATCCCCTATTGTTCCATTATTCTCACAGCAGTGGTTAAGTACCAGGTTACATGTGCATATATAAGTATGAGATTCAAAATTAAGACATGTTATTAATCAATCAAAATGCTTATCCTTGATCAATCCTACTACACAGTTTTTTTTGGCATATTATTTCAAAAATGAAGACAGAAGTCACAAAATGAAAGAAAGAAAGAAAGGAAGGAAGGAAGGAAGGAAGGAAGGAAGGAAGGAAGGAAGGAAGAAAGAAAGAAAGAAAGAAAGAAAGAAAGAAAGAAAGAAAGAAAGAAAGAAAGAAAGTCAGTCAGTCAGTCATGTATGGTCTTACATTTTTTTCTCTTTCCGAATAAGACATGGACCCATCAAGTCTGCTAAAGGTAAAGTTTCTAAGATGGCAATAATCCATCAAGATGTCCAACATGCTTGTCATTTGTGAAAAAACCAGAACCTAGAATTTAAGTACATCTATGTTAATAATTATACTGGTTCATAAGAAACTAAATGGCTAAAATTCTGTTCAGAAGTACTACCTTGTGACATCTTTTTTTAAGTTCTGGCAGCATTCGATCCAAAATTAGGAACTTCCCAGAATTTGTTACCAATTCTTCATCAATCTTAAAAGTAGACAAGGAACAGGAAGAAAACTGTTAATACCATTTCCAATCATGTGCCATTTTTATAGCTCATTTTATTTTTCTGGTTTTTAATCTCAGAGATCTGCCTGCCTCTATCTCACAATAGGAGCACTGGTATAAAAGGCACGTGTTACCACACCCAACCTTAACAGTTAATTGAACTTCTGGTGTGTCTGAAGACAGTTACAGTGTACCCCTATGTGTAAAGTAAATAAGTCTTAAAAAAAAAAAAAGAACAGTTCATACATTGCATTGTTTGTTGTGTATAACCTAGTAAAATATATACAAAAATTACCATCAGAACTCTTAATAAAAATTAAAGAAAACAAATGAGCTTTAAACACTATAAAGATTAAGGCTAAAGAAATACTTAATAAATGCACTTTTAGCTTGATGATCTGATGTTTGATTACTGGAATCAACATAAAGAGGGAAGAGAACCACACAAAGCTGTCCTGATGTCCCCCATGTATACTGTTCCATACATACAGGTACACACTACCTGTAGTAAATAAAAGTAAGGAGTATGTTGGAGCTAGAGACGGGAGGAGTGGCACATGCTTTGAATCCCAGCAATTAGGGGCAGAGACAAGCAAATCCCTGTGAATTTTAGGCCAGCCTAGTGTACAGAGTGAGTTCCAGGATACATAGGAGATCCTATCTCAAAATAGCAAAAAGAGGGTTGGGAATTTAGCTCAGTGGTAGAGCGCTTGCCTAGGAAGCGCAAGGCCCTGGGTTCGAACCCCAGCTCCGGAAAAAAAAAAAAAAAAAAAAAGAACCAAAAAAATAGCAAAAAGAATAAGTAAATGAATGAAATGGCTCAGTGTTTAAACTTTTATACAAAAGATTTTGCCTTAATAAAAAAAAAGCCACAGAGAACAAAGAAAAAAACTAGCTAATCTTTTACCTTAAACTCCTGTGTGACAGGGTCTATAGGGTACTCAATCATATATGGATGATTGCAGCACTTTCGAAGTAGCATCATTATATTCTGCAGCTTCAGATTAACTTCAGATTCTATAGGGATATTACCTTCCACAACAGTCCTACAAAAGCACATAAGTATGTTAAGTATGACAAATGTAAAAAACACAATTTAAATACCTAAAGGTACCTTTAAACTCTTACCTCTCTCTTTTTACTTCTGGCTGTATTTGACTTATTAGTTTTTCTAATTCACTAGGGAACTGATCCAGTTCGCTGTAATTTATTGACTTTCTACTTCGCCGTTTTGGTCTTCCAGTAGGACTTAACTCAACTGTTTCCTTCTAAAGAGAACACATAAAAAGCCATCCATTTAAAAAATGTAGAAACCAGGCAGTGGAGGTGCATGCCCAAGTAGCAGAGGCAGGCAAACCTCTGAGTTCAAGGCCAGCCAAGTTTACAGTGTATATTCCAAGACAGGACAAGGCTACACAGAGAAACCCTTTCTCAAATAAATAAATAAATAAATAAATAAATAAATAAATAAATAAATAAAACCTGCAAAGTTCTAAATATGAATGAAGTATACTTTTATGCACAAGAGATAATAAAGCAATCCCACCACATCTTTTAATACACTAGATATTATTTGACATTTTGAAATATTCTTGAATCCTCTCTTGGTCACTGCTACATCTCTATAAAGGAAACAGAGAGTTGGAGAGGGTTGGTCTAGTTGATAAGCCTTTAGAACAGTGCCTCTCAAAGATTCTGTGGCTGTAAAAAAATGGGCCTTCTAAAGGTGGTGAGGTGGGTGACATATAGGACAACAAATGTGGTTAAAGTACATGATACACTTCAGCAAAAATATCTTATGAAGCCCCTTACCACATATGATGATTATGTCTGGCTTTTTGTTTTCTAATATAAAGAACCATCAAACCCAGGCTGTTGAACATATAGGTATGTAAGTTTTAAACACATCTCCAATGACCACAAAACAACTAATACACAGCTGATCAAACAACTAATACACAGCTGATTACTTCAAGTTTAGGAGGGCTATAAGTAACAGAAAGTATCTTCTGTTTGGGGCCTTACTTACTCGCAAAGTCCTGAGAATAGGTGAGGAGACAAAAGACTAAAAATTAAGTCATAAAATGTTGTATCACCCATCAACAGTTACCTCACAAGATCCAAACATGTTTGCAATTGTGCGGTTCACAATAGCTGTATAGAAGATCTCTTGTTTATTGCAAAGTGGTGCATAAACAACCACTTCCCGCTTAGGAGGGACTTCAAGAGCAACATCAGACTTCAGTCTTCTCAGTAGGAAAGGCGTTAAAATCTAAAATTTAAATATGAACAAATAAATATGAACATTAGTTATCTTTTTCTCTCCTTAGGAACACTCACTCAAAGCACTCTTTACCCTCTCTTCCTATTGAGTTTTAGAAGACTATGTATCACCAGATTTCCTCATACCAGACTAGCACTTGATAACTTTAAAAAAAAAAAAAAAAAAAAAAAAAAAAAAAAAACATATACACCCAAAGACACCATTACAAGCTTACACAAAGCTGGGTGGGCTGCACATGCCTTTACTTTTTTTAGTCTTCCAGTGGCGGGGGCAGGTAGATCTGTGTTAGAGGCCCACCTGGTCTACAAACAAATCTTGTCTATGGGAGGGGAGAAAGTTTACATAAATAATGCTGAGAGGGAAAAGGTTAACAATATATAGAACAGTAAGTTACTTACAGCCCACTTGTGAAGTACTGAGAAAGATGTTAGAACAAGGAATTCATAGAAATACTACAACAGATCCAGAGACGTTTGAGTATCTCAATTCTTTGGTGTGCTAATGAGATTATGCCTGGGTTTATCAACTTTTCTTCAACTCTGATTCTGAAACATTTCTACTCCTCGAAATTGGTATATAGTTTAATTTTTAAAGTTTTTGGTCCCATGTAATTTTTGTGAATATATAAATTCTTTCTGAAGAGCAATTGCCTGTATTTTCAAGCTTATGTAATTTGCTGGGGAATTGGCTCAGTGGTAGAGGCTTGTCTGGGACACACTCCCAAAATATAGGTGAAGGGTAGTCTAAAATTTTAAATAAGAGGCAATGGAAACTTAAAAAAAAGAAAAGAGATTTCAACCTAGAATTTTCTTCTAAAGAAAAAGTACAGATATTTTAAATTTATTTATTACTAAAGAAAAAATGGTATAAAATCATATATAACTTAAGTATAGTGGGGCAGAGCATCAGGATACTAAAGCATAACTGATATCAATGTGCCTGCCTAGCCCTAATCCCAGGACTGCAAATCTGAGTTTAAGGCTACTCTGTCTATATATTGAGGCCTGTCATGGCTACATAGTTAAACCCCTCTTTTTAAAAAAAAAAAGGCTGGAGAGATGGCTCAGTGGTTAAGAGCACTGACTGCTCTTCCAGAGGTCCTGAGTTCAATTCCCAGCAACCACATGGTGACTCACAGCCATCTGTAATGGGATCTGATGCCCTCTTCTGGTGTGTCTGAGGACAGTGACAGTGTACTCATATACATGAAATTAAATTTTTTAAAACTAATAAACAAAAATGTAATGTACTAAATAGTGACACAGAAAAACTTTAATCTCTTTAATGAAAAGTTGTTTACTTCACAGAATACATATAAACGCACCGTTAAAGAGTGACAGGTGAATGAATGTAAGGACAAGCAATACGGTTACACTGGTAAGGATGCTGACTTGGAAAAGAAAGATTACTGTTGTTCAAGTCGCCCACAAAGTTTAAGTCTCTACAATTCCTATTTGATTTCTAAGTATAAAGTGAGCAGAGTAAGGAGACTTGGTACCTGGTGCAGCATATGTAAAACGTTCTGTTCTCTTTCTTTAGCTATAATATCTTCAGCAGTTTCAGAAAGACTAGTGATATCAAACCAAGACTCAAAGCTGGAAAAGAAAATTAATCCAGGTTACTCTATCATATGAATTTAATTATTCTAACACGTTTATAACTTGTTATACTTGTTTATAACTTGTTATAATGTTATAACGTTATACATGTTTATAACTTCATACATGTACATACATATACATACACATACATACATACACACATATATAGAGATATAAAATGGAGATAGGTTCTCATTTAGGCCAGGCTGACTCAAATTCACTGTAGATTCACGTCTGACCAGGAACTCCAGGTCTTCCTGACCTTCTCCACCCACAAGTGCTGATATTACAGACATACTGCATTATACACAGCATAAATTTCATATTAATTTGTGTATTATGAAACAGGAACATTGTTCCAAGGATTCAAAAGGCAATTTCTTTTTAAATAAAATTAAAACTTCATCCAAAGGAAAAGGAAGCAATTATGCTGAAACCTAAAGAGACTTTTTTTTCCTAAAAAATTCATATCATATACAAGTCAAAAAGAAATGACACTAATACTTTTTATTTCTCATTTGTTTCTGTCCTGCTAAGAATAGAAGCCAGGGCTTCAAGTAGGATAAGCAGCAGCTTTTTTTCACTGGGCTACATCTGTAGTCCAAAGCACATAGTTTAGTACTCAGGTTTTTCCATCCTGAAGATATTGAGAAAACTTTTTGAAAATAAGTTTAAAGTTTAAATAGTAATACCAACAATATAAGGTTTAAGTTGAAACTGGGAATCTTACAATTCCTCTCTGCTGCTAACTAGCCCTATGTTTCTGAAACCTCCATGCAGGTTTCCTTCTATGAGATAAAGAGTATGTAGGCCGCCTGGGCTATCCTGTGAAATGGAATTATCCACACGAAGTATCTTAGAAAACAAAAATCAATGTACTATGATCTCGTGAGTATTTAAAAGTTCATGTTTTACTTTGACTATGTTTCTTTTTTTTTTTTTGTCATTGTTTATGCACAATTATTTAGGGAAGGAGTGCACACATGTGCCACGACAGAAAGGGAGGTAGAAAAGCAAACTGAAGACGCCACTGCCTCTCCTTCTACTGGTGCAGGCTTTCAGGACTGAATTCAGGCTTCAGATTTGGCTGTCTTACACGCGCTGCGCCATCTTCCCAGCCCCTTACAGGATTATTTTTGTTTCCTTTTAATCAATCTGAATGTTTTAAGTCTTTATCTTCTCCCACATATATTCTGTCAAAAGTAGAACACATAATATACAGCACAAAAAAAATTGCTAAAATATCATTTAAGGTCAGCTACCAAATAGAAAAGAATCAGTTTCAGCTAAGAACAGATTGTTGAGGTTTTAAGAAGACATAAAACAAGTAACTGCCTTACCTACCTTTTCAAGTCATCAAATACATCTGGTAACAAAAAGTTTAGCAATGACCAAAGTTCTGATAAATTGTTTTGCAAGGGAGTACCAGTCAAAAGAAGTTTGTTATCAGCATTGAACCGTTTTAACTCCCTGATTAGCCGGCACTTCATATTCTTAATCCTGTGTCCTTCATCTACTATTAAGTATTTCCAATAGCAATGCTAGAAAATGAATTGAGGAAAGAAATTTTAAGAATCAATCTCATAATTTTTTCCTAGAAATATTTCTTCTACCCATAAAAATTCTTGTGAGGGACACCTATCAAATTTCATTAAATGTCATTTTAGTATCTACTATGATTATTCCTTTCTCCTAGTGTCATAAAGATAATAAAATTTAAAGTCCAGTGAGTATTATGTGCTTGAAATACAGCTCACTGGAAACCCCCAATATCATGTGTTAATACTTTCATTCATTCTAAATTCAAAGTCATCTTTAGTTTTTCCCTTAGTGCTTTGTCATTAGAGTCCTGGAAAACTGGGATCAAAATAATGATGATGATAATGATGGTGATGATATGATGATGGAGATGATGATGAAGAAGATGATAGGTAAAAGAAATCTTCCACTAGTTACATGTGCTCCAAACTTTGGTTTTATTACTTGTTTTTTACTTTTTATTTACTTATTTTCTTTACACAGTGTATCTCTACATATTCCTGGCTGGCCTGGACGTCAGATCCACCTGCCTTTGCCTCCTGACTAGGCTAAGCTTAAAGGCATGAAGCACCAAGACTAGTTTGCTACAAAATTTTAAAACATTTTTAGAATTTTCATTTTGACACTTACATATAAGACTGATATTATTTTAATCTGATAATTTTCCTCAACTTCTTTCAGTGACTTTAGGGGTTTCCTAGCTTCAGAATCTATATTTAGCAATATTTTCAAAAAAAAAAAAAAGCACTTATTTATATTTGAAAAGTCCTAAAAATTGTTCTCTCACATACTTGTCCTTTCTTTTATGTTGATCTGTCAAGCCAAGATATCTTTGACAGTATGATTAGCTAAAAATATATCCGAAAGAAAAAAAAAGGTGGCTAGAGATGCCTTAATGGTTAAGAGGACTTACTGCTCTGACAAAGGATCTGGGTTAGGTTCCAAACATACACATGGAGGTTCTGTCACCCCAAACCCAGGGCATCCAATGCTCTCTTCTGACCTCAGAGGGTACCAGGCATATGCCAGGCACAGTTACATATCCAGACAAAACACCCATACACGTCAAATAAAAAGCATTATACATTTCCTTTTACTAAATGTATTATCAAATTAGATGAAATATATGAAATGAGTACATTTTAAAATTATACAGTAAATTCCTAACAATGAAAAACACATATTACCACTCTTTAAATGTTGACAACTACAAAGATTGCTTTTCTGGTAACATAGAAAGCCAAATAATCTCCCACTATAAAACATCTATTTAAAAATGAAACATATGCATAGCCTAGTAAGAGCACCAGTGGAAAGGGAAGCCCTTGGTCCTGCCAAGATTGAACCCCCAGTGAACGTGACTGTTGAGGGGAGGGCAGTAATGGGGGGAGGATGAGGAGAGGAATACCCACATAGAAGGGGAGGGGGATGTTGGCCCAGAAACCGGGAAAGGGAATAACAATTGAAATGTAAATAAGAAATACCCAAGTTAATAAAGATGGGGAAAAAAAGGGAACATAAAATGCAAAACAGCCTTTGTAAATGAATGAGAGACCAGAAAAAAACAAAGAGGAATATGATGAAACTTGAGTAAGTAACAAGTAAGTAAGCATTAAAACTTTCACTGTCATTTACAGCAGCCCCATTGCTAAAACTGAAATCCTGGCAATGATTCAATGGCTCAGTGGGAAAGACAATATAGGCAAGATAAAGTGGAAATAAAACATAGATCTTCAGGTTACATATTTAAATAAGAAACAAGTTACAGGCTGAAGAGATGGCTCAGTGGTTAAGAGCACTGACAGCTCTTCCAGAGGAATTCCCAACAACCACATGGTGATTCACAACCATCTGTAATGGGATCCAATGCCCAGTTCTGGTGTGTCTGAAGACAGTGTACTCACATACATAAAGTAAATAAATGTAAAAAAAAAAGAAGAAACAAGTTACAAGACAGAATGTAACCTGAGTTATGTATAAATTATATGTTATCTCAACAGTATTTATTTACCACAGAACAATTCTAATGTAGAATTACAAGTACTCCATATATAATTCTTGAGGCAAGGTCTTAGTGCTGGCTAGTTTTGTGGACCAGGCAAGCCTCAAACTCAAGAGATCAGCCTGCCAAGTATTGGGGTTAAAGATGTGCCACCACGCCCATATTATTTTCTTCTATAAATACGCTTGCTGTAAAGAAAACTCTTTGCGCGTGCACTCGCGCTCACACTCACACTCGTGTGCGCTCTCTGTCTGTCTCTCTCTCTCCTCCGTGTGTGTGTGTGTGTGTGTGTTGTGTGTGTTGAAGACAGGGTATAACTATGTGGTCTATACTATCCACAAGCCATACCAATTCTCCTGTCTCTCTGAGATTACACTCATAATATGCTTTTATTAAACTGTAAAGCTGGGTAGGAAACATGGCTCAGCAGTTAAGAGAACTGGCTATTCTTCCAGGGATCCTAAATTTAATCCCACAAGGTGGCTCACAACCATCTGTAATGGGATCT
Organism: Rattus norvegicus; assembly: GCF_021556685.1. NCBI lineage: Eukaryota > Metazoa > Chordata > Mammalia > Rodentia > Muridae > Rattus > Rattus norvegicus. The sequence goes on along the minus strand of NC_141534.1, from coordinate 249,479,242 downwards.
GATGCCCTCTTATGGTGTGTCTGAGGACAGCTACAGTGTACTACTCACAGCAGAGTGTGGAAATAAATCTTTAAAAAAATTAAAAAAAAACTATAAAGGTATGGCTATTACCAATCATATTCAACAATACCACATATACAAATGGAACATTTGATAAACACTACTTGTGAATGTATTAGACATTACAATTCCACTTAAACCTGAGTGTTTTGATGTCACGTTGAAGCCATCATGCATGCTTTCTTTGTTGTATGTAAGAAAAAGTTTAAAGGTCTGGGCAGTGATAGTACATGCCTTTAATCTAAGTTCTCTGGAGGAGAGGCAGGTGGATCTAGGTAAGTACGAAGCTAGCTAGGTTTGAACAGTGACGTTCAGGACAGTCAGAGCCATATACAGATCCCATCTTAATAAGACAGAGAAAAAGCCACATGGTGGCGGCTCATGCCTTTAACAGCAGCACATAGGATACAGAGACAGGAAGATCTCTAAATTCAAGACCAGCCTGGTCTATCAAGCAAGTTCCAGGACAGGCAGGGTTGGTCAGAGAAATCCTATCTTGAAAAACCAAAAAAGGTAAAAACACAGGAAAAAGAAAAAGGTAAACAGTACATGATCAGAGAGGAAAATGCAGAGAACTGTACACAATTCGCATAGAGTAGGTGAGGGAGAAAGGCAACTAATGGCATAGTACAACACAGACATTAGTAAATAAGCACTAAAACAATGAAGGAAAAGAACAGAGCACCATCTAGTTCTAAAAGACAACATGAAAATGATTTTTTTCTGCAAATCTATTCATATTTGAATAAAACTGAATGAATAAACTCCAACTACACATCTCAAATTTGTCTACAACATAATTATATTAATGTATGACCAATCCTAATACTTTTAATATAGCTATAGCATAAAATGCCAGTAATTCTACTAACAGACATCAAACTTAATCACAATTTTTCCATGGACAAAAGTCTCCAATTTCTAAAGGAAATGCAAAGTGTATCTACTACTTCACCCACAATAAAACAAATGTTACTGGATGATAACAGTATGAATTAAAAATCTGATTAATCATCTACAAAGCAACCATGTGTACCTGTAAAGCATTCTGGTCTCTCATAGCTATTTCAAATGATGTGATTACAACAGGATGAATCTGCAACGTCCCTTGTCTTTTGTGAATATTCTTTACTAATTTTCGACGTTCCTGCCGGTTTCCATGATACAGCAAAGTAGGAATCTACAAGGTATATTGATTCAAAGAGAAATATAAAGGATTTGGAAAATACAGAACAAGTCCCTTCCTCAAAGAATATTTTAGCTTTATTTTCCTATGACTAAGTTAACAAATCATTTGACTGACATAAGAAAAACAAGAAAAAAAAGCACTCCTAAACCCACAAAAACAAAGAGGTTTTATGAAGCAGATGGGTAAGCTACTTTAGGAATATATTCTCATAAGGACATAGGTAAGATAGCATGTGTATGCAGTACTTGTATGTGTTTAACTTGAAAACAGAAATTTATAAACATGTAAAAACAGTTAATTCTTTTGTGATTTAGAACTTATTATTTGATAAGCTGACATATACAAGAAATATAGGAGGAATAGTATGTATTAGGGGAAAAATGTTAACAACACACACGAGGGGGATAGGACTAGAGAGATGGTTCAGCTGTTAAAAGAGCACCTATTGTTCTTCCAGAGGACCCAGGTTCAAATCCCAGCACCCACACGGCAGCTGACAACTGTCTGTAACTCCAAGATCTAACATATTCACATAGACACACATGCAGGCAAAACACCAATGCACATTATAACTTGTAACTCCAGTTCTAGGGGATTGGATGCTTATACTGGCACCAGGTACTCATGTGCAACACATTTAAAAATAAAAATAAACATGAGCTAATAAACAGTCAATTGGATGAGGAAGCAGACTAGAAAACCCAATGTCAAATTGGGCTAACCTATCTGAGGACAGCTGGGCTATACAGAGTAAAATTTTGTCTCAAAAACAAGCAGAAAAATATGGACAACCAAAGAAATTTTAATGTACATCTGACTCAGATGAAATAAATTTATGGAATTCCAAAAACAATTTAAGAAAAATGTATCACAGGGGCTGGGGATTTAGCTCAGTGGTAGAGCGCTTACCTAGGAAGCGCAAGGCCCTGGGTTCGGTCCCCAGCTCCGAAAAAAAAAAAAAAAAAAAAAAAAGAAAAATGTATCACACTACCAATCCCAATCCTATATATAAATCAAAGAATGGTCCTACTCAAATTGAGTAAGTTAAATCAGTTGCAAAGTATATAAAAATCACTTCAGTTACTGTGAGTGGTCTGTATTTCAATACATGCAATGTATTAATGTAAAAGTATATCTTACTTCTGGAGTAAATCTTTTGAACTCAGCCATCCAGTTAGGAAGTGTAGACAAAGGGCCACAAACAAGGAAAGGTCCAGGTACTCCCCTCTGAATCATCAATGCAATTGTAGCAATGCACTGAACCGTCTTTCCCAAACCCATTTCATCTGCTAAAATGCCATTAATTCCATTTTCCCAAAGCATCTGTACAAAAGAATGCATTACACATAAATGTCAATACAAACATTTCCTGAATTAACAAAGGCTTCATTTTTAAAAGCATAATCAAAACTATGAATTTAGCATAATAAACTCTAAGTTATAAGAAGTTCTTTATCTAGAACATAGAAAGTGTTGAAGGTCTAACACTCATTTTAAAATTTAAAATTTCCACTTTAAAACACTCAGAAAATATACACAAGGACTCAGCAGTTAGGAGCACTTGCTTCTCTTCCAAAGGATCCCAACACCTACCCTAGGTATTCCACAGTCACCTGCAACGCCAGCCAGAAAGGACCTAAGGCACTCTCAAGGCTTAAGCAGACAACCAGGACAAGGCGCGCATGCGCCACTCAACACACACAATAATGTTAAAAAATGCAAATATTTCTTCTATATTAAAATGGAAAATTTTGCATAGTAGTGTATCATGCTTCTTAATTAGAGAAAGGATTCCATATGCAAGATCAAAAATTAAAAACCTCGTCTTGGGGCTGGGGATTTAGCTCAGTGGTAGAGCACTTACCTAGGAAGCGCAAGGCCCTGGGTTCGGTCCCCAGCTCCGAAAAAAAGAACCAAAAAAAAAAAAAAACAAAACAAAAAAAAACCTCGTCTTATATCAGGTGTGGCACTACATAATTTTGATCTCGGCATTCAGAAAGCGGAGGAAGATGAACCTCTGAATTTGAGACTACACTACCCTAAGTATGTAGTGAAACCTGGGTCAACCAAAGCTCCAAAGTGAAGCTGTGTCTCTAAAAACAAAAAACAAAAGCAGGTAAGACAAGGGCTGGGGAAATGTGCTTAAGACTAAGGAACTGTGCTTGGAAACCCAAACCACACAAAAGCTGGACACAGCAGCACACATGCACCTGTAATCCCTGCACTCCTACAAAGGCAGGAAAGTCTCCACAAGCTCCTGAGTCAGCTGGCAGAGCTGGCATACACACCTACACTGACAACTCAAGACAGGTTTCATAGGAAATGCAATGCCATCCATCACTTGAAGAAATGGATGCAGCAGGGCCAGGAGTTCAAGTTCCTTCCTGACTCACCATTTCCAAGCTAGTCTCAGTTATGTGAAACTTGCTTCTCTTTCAAACAAAAACAAAACATGTTTTAAAGACAAAAAATGGTGCCGAGTGCTCAGCAGATAAAAGCCCTACTACGCATGCTAGGCTATACTGTATTCAATCCCCAGCATCCTCAAGGTGGAATTAACTCCCAAGTTACTATGACGCCCTCAAATCATACACCACGGCAGCACATGAGTCAACACATGCTTATCACACACTCACACACCAAATAAAGAGAATGATGAAGATGACGATAAAATTTGGAATGACATGACAGCTTAGCAGATAAAAACATTTGGGATGCAAGTCTTCTAAGTTCAACTGTAAAATATTAACATAAAGGTGGAGAGAACCGACTCCACAAAATCATCTTCTGATACATACACCTGTGCTGTGGTGCACAACCTAATCCCCACATAGACACAAAAGTAATTTAAAAATAAAAAGAGAGAAAACTCATTACCCTAAGCCATTCCATGCCTTCTACTTGGTACCACCTCATCACTCCTCCTGTGAAATGCTTGGGTTGTTGAAAGGGTACAGGCTGTCCATTACATTTCCGAACTGGATCAAAAAAGAATTTAGAATTCTGCCTAACAGTTTGAGACAATCTATCTTTAATCATACTATTTGAATCCTTATTTTTCTGAAGATCTTCTACACAAAGATTAGTAGTGGAAGAGTTTTCATCCTGTAATGAGAAATATTTAATTAAAGCCTTGGTATTAAATGTTACTATGTTCACTATTTATCTATCAGAAAGTGCAACAGGCTGGTGGCATAGCTCAGTAGGTAAAAGCATTTGCTGTACAATCTTGGAGACTTGAGTTGCAATGAAAAACCAGACTCTAAAGTTGTCCTAACTTCCACATATACATGAGAAGCACACACATGCATCATGCATGAGACTTTTATCAAAAAAGAAAATATAATGAAATCTACATACTGTAGGTACTAGTTCTAGAGAAATCTGTATGCACAGTCACAATATCCAAGACTTTCCTTTCCCATATAAATGTGAAGTCACAAAAAAATAATAGGGCTGGAGACATAGCTTAGGTCTTCACAGTTCGGAGATCTTGCAGAAGAAAAGAATTCACTTGCCGGCACTCGCCTGTACTCTAGCTCTGGGAGATCCCTTTTACGGCCTCTTCATGTACTTAAATGCATGTGTATTTTATAGACACATTAATAAAAACAATCTTTAAAAAAGGAATGCCAATATATACCTATTTTTGAAACTCAATAACAACTTAATAATCAATTATATATTTTTACCAGTTAGAAAAGCCTTCTTTGTTTGTAACTACCTCCTATGTATCTCAGGCTGGCCTTGAACTCATGATAAACGCCAGTCAGGACTCAAACTCATAATCCTCCAGGTTCACCTGACATAACGGGCCAGACCAGACTCAAAATGCCATAAATTCTCCTTAAAAATGTTAGAAAGGGCAAGATGGCTCAACATTTGCTAGCAACCTTGATGATGAATGGTCTGACTTGTTCAATCCTAAGGACCCACACATGATAAAAAAATAATTTCTACAAGTTGTCCTGATACCTGCATGCCATACATCCAAAAACTAAATTAATATAAAATAAACAAGAAACAAACAAACATGAGAAAAGGGCCTGCAAGATGGCACAGCAGGTAAAGGACCCTGCCCTCAATCTGTTCTTCTGAGCTCCATAACATATACCATGGCATGCATAAGCATTCATGCAGAGACACAAATAGTAATAAATTTAAAATGTTACCTCATTATCCTTATGTTTTTTAGCCACTGACAAAATTTCCTATAAGATTGAAAACATAAAAATTAATAATGTACGAGACTACCACTTCTACCATGCTCTAGGGGTGCATGCCTGTAATCCCAGCACCAAGGAGGCAAAGACAGGCGGTTTGAACCAACCCTGGTCTACAGGATAGCCAAGACAGAGAAACCCTGTCTCTAAAGAATAAAACAAAACAAAAAAAGGACTGCCACTTCCACAGCCCCAACAGCATGACCCAGGTAAATTACTCTCATCCTTAATTAAAGATGTGCCCTTTTGGTTGGGGATTTAGCTCAGTGGTAGGGCACTTGCCTGGGAAGCGCAAGGCCCTGGGTTCGGTCCCCAGCTCCGAAAAAAAGAACCAAAAAAAAAAAAAAAAAAAAGATGTGCCCTTTTATAGTGAACAGTGGTCAATGCACAAATGCATAGCTGACTGAGTTAGGCCCCAGGGTTGGGGGTGGTCATGAAGAAGCAAGAGTTCAGAGACAAGAACTGGGATGAAATACTTTAAAGCATGAGCTGAGAATAGTATACGACTTTAACCCCAGAATTAGAAAGGCAGAGACTGTTGATCTCTTTGAGTTCAAGGCCAGCTTTATTGCACAACTAATTCTAAGCTAGCCAAGCTAAATAGTAAGACTCTGCCTCAAAGGGGAAAAAAGATAAAAAGAATTGGGAAAATGGCCCAAAAACTAACAAAGATTACTATACAATCATAAGTACAGGAATTCAAAATTCCTGTAACACATAATAATCAGGGCATCTCACAAATATCTTTAACTACAGCTCCAAGGAACCTCAAGCTCTCTTCAGGTCTGAATTATGTACAAAGGTGTGTGTATCTGTAAACCAAAGATTCATGGGGGGCTGGGGATTTAGCTCAGTGGTAGAGCGCTTACCTAGGAAGTGCAAGGCCCTGGGTTCGGTCCCCAGCTCCGAAAAAAAGAACCAAAAAAAAGATTCATGGATTCCTTCGATAAATGGCTGGTACCATCCTCCTGCATGAGTACTTCTTAGTATCTTTGCTGTAGCCTCACATGTAGTCTATGAATCTCTACACATTGTTCCTATAAACCAGAAACCTCTACTTTCTCTACCAAGAATGTTATAATTTTATTAAAATCCACTTGATATACCCCCTCCACTCCGTCCTTTCTGCTGGGACAGACTGCTAGCTAGTTTGCTCCCCAGAAGAGCTATATATTCTGAGGAATACCAGAAAATCCACTGCACTCAAGAGCATTTGGTAAGAACCCTCCCAAAGTCCTACAGCTGCCTCTGGGAGCCCAGTGTACTTGGGGAACTATCATACCCCAAAACCCCCACCTGCTCAATACCACTCCCCTTTCACCTGGTCCTTTTTGCCAGGACAGAATGTTAGCTAGTCTGCTCCCAGAAGACACCATATCCTGAGACATACCAGAAGAACCACTACACTCAGAGCGTCTGACACAATATCCTGAGGCACTTCAGGAGATCTGCTACAACCAGGGCATAGGACACCATGACTAGAGACATCCCAGGAGCTCCTTTGTACACAGGGCAACTGAGCAACTGACACCACAGTCTGAAGACTTTCTGGGGGCTCTGTGGCATGCAAGACAACTGACCCAAAAGACTGAAAGCAGCCCTGGAGTTCTACTGCACACAGAAAAACAAAACCCCAGTCCGTAACCCCCACACACTCCCCCTCTCGCTCCCCCAGAGAACATCATCTCACAGGACAACAGTATGACTGCTCCTCTGAAGACCCAACAGTCTGAAGGCCTCCCAGGAGATCTACTGCAGACAAGACAACAAATCAGCAGCTTCTCTGCCCCTCTGAAGACCCTCCAGTTGGAAGGCCCCACAGGAGGTCGGCTACAGCCAGGGCCACAGGCTTACCAGGAGACCTGTTATAACCCAGGGACAAAAGAGGCTGACTCCAGACAAGAGTCACCCAGACCAGCAAGTACTAGAGATGTGAGGGGCAAGCTCAAGACCATAAGCAACAGAAGCCAATATACTTGAGTATCATCAGAACCCAGTCCTCTCACTATTGCAAGCCCTGAATACACCAACATAGCTGAAAATCAGGAAGCTGACCTAAAATCCTATCTTAGGAAGATAACAGAGTCCTTTAAGGAGTAAATAATTCAATAATGAAATACAGGAGGGATGAAGAGATAGCTCAGTGGTTAAGAGCACTGACTGCCCTTCTAGAAGTCCTGAGTTCAATTCCCAGCAACCACATGATGGCTCACAACCATCTGTAATGAGATCTGATGCTCTGTTTCTGGTGTGTCGGAAGACAGCTACAATTTACTCATATAAATCTTTAAAAAATAAATAATTAATTAATTAATTAAAAAAATAGGAAAACACAGGTAAACAGGTAGAAGCCCTTAAAGAAACAAATAAATCCCTTAAAGAATTACAGAAAAACACAATCAAACAGGTGAAGGAATTACAAAAAGTGATCCAAGACCTAAAAGTGGAAATAGAAACAATAAACAAAACACAAAGGGAGCTAAATCTGGATATGGAAAACCTAAGAAACAGATCAGGAATTACAAATGTATAAGTTTCACCATGAGAATGCAAGAGATAGAAGAGGAAAATCTCAAATGTAGAAAATACCTTAGAAGAGACTAACAAAACTGTCAAAGAAAACTCAAAACTTAAAAAACTCCTAACTACCCCACAAAATAAAAATCCAGGAAATTCAGGACACAATGAAAAAACCAAATCTAAGAATAATTGGAGTAAAGGGCAACAAAGAGTCCCAGCGCAAAAGACCTAAAAACGTCTTCAACAAATTTATAGAAGAAAATTTCTCCAACCTAAGAAACAGATGGCCATAAAGGTACAAGAAACCTACAGAACACCAAACAAATTGGACCAGAAAAGAAAATCCTCTCGCCACATAAAAATCAAAACACTAAATGCACTGAATGAGAGAGAATATGAATATTAAAAGCTGCAAGGGAAAAGAGCCAAGTAACGGACAAAGGTAAATCTATCAGAATTACACCTATCAGAATTACACCAGATTTCTCAGAGACTATGAAAACCAGAACAGCCTGGTCAGAGGTCATGCAGACTTTAAGAGAACACAAATGTCAGCCCAGGTTACTATACACAGCAAAACTCAATCAACATAAATGGACTAACCAAATATTCCAGTAAAAAAACAAATCCAAACAGTATCTATCTACCAATCCAGCCCTACAGAGGATCGTAGCAGGAAAATACAAACACAAGGAAAATACCTAGTCCAAAGAAAAGACAAGATATTCAACACCTCACAAAGTAGCCAAAAGGAGAGAATCACAAGCACATGAAGCCACTCACAAAAACAAATATAACAGGAACCAATAGTCATCTGTCTTTAATATCACTCAATATTAGTGGACTCAACTCACCTATCAAAAGATATAAGCTAACAGATTGGATACACAAACAAGACTCAGCATTTTGCTGCATACAAGAAACACACCTCAATAACAAAGACAGACACTGTCTCAGAGTAAAAGGATGGAAAAAGATCTTCCAAGCAATGGTCCCAAGAAACAAGCTGAAGCTGCCATACAAATACGCAGTAAAATAGACTTTCAAACAAATTATCAATCATGATGAATACTTCCTATTCATCAAAGGGAAAATCCATCAGGAGAGGGTCTCAATTATGAACATCTATACCCCAAATGCAAGGGCACCTACATTCATAAAAGAAACTTTACTAAATCTTAAAGCACACATTGAATACCACATAATAATAGTGGGAGACTTCAACACCCCACTCTCACCAATGGACAGGTCATTGAAACAGAAACTAAACAGAGACACAGTGAAAATAGGGGTTATGAACCAAATGGATTTAACAAATACTACAGAACACTTTACCCTAAAACAAAAGAATAAACCTCAGCACCTCATGGTACCTTTTCCAAAACTGACCATATAATTGGTCACAAAACAATCCTCAACCAATACAAGATTGAAATGATCCCATGCACCCTATCAGACCACCATGGCCTAAGGCTGGTCTTCAATAATAACGAAAACAGAAAGCCCACATAACACCTGGAAACTGAACAACTCTCTACTCAATGATAATTTGATCAGGGAAGAAATAAAGAAATTAAAGACTTTTTAGAATTTAATGAAAATGTTAACACATCATACCAAAATTTATGGAACACAACGAAAGCAGCTCTAAGAGGAAAATTCATAGCACTAAGTGCCCTGATAAAGAAACTGGAAATGTCTTACACTAGCAACTTAATAGCACACCTGAGAGCTCTAGAGTAAAAAAAAAAAAAAAAGAAAAGAAAAACCAAACTCAATAGTAAAAGGCAGCGGGGTTGGGGATTTAGCTCAGTGGTAGAGCGCTTGCCTAGGAAGCGCAAGGCCCTGGGTTCGGTCCCCAGCTCCAAAAAAAAGAACCCCCCAAAAAAAAAAAATAGTAAAAGGCAGCAAATAGTCAAACTCAGGGCTAAAATCAACCAAATAGAAACAAAGACAATAATACAAACAATCAACAAAACAAATAACTGGTTCTTTGAGAATCAACAAATTAGATTAAGCCCCTAGCCAAAAAAAAAAAAAATAGTAAAAGGCAGCAAATAGTCAAACTCAGGGCTGAAATCAACCAAATAGAAACAAAGACAATAATACAAACAATCAACAAAACAAATAACTGGTTCTTTGAGAGAATCAACAAATTAGATTAAGCCCCTAGCCAAACTAACTAAAGGGCCCAGAGGCAGTATCCAAATTCACAAAATCAGAAATGAAAAGGGAAATGTAACAACAGAAATAGAGGAAATAAAAAAAACCATCAGATCCTACTACAAAAGCCTATACTCAACAAAACTGGAAAGGAAAGTTTTCTAGACAGATGCCTCATACCAAACTTAAAAAAGAGCGGGTAAACTTTCTAAACAGGCCCTTATCCCATAAGGAAACAGAAGTCATTAAAAATCTCCCAACCAAGAAGAGCCCAGGGCCAGATGGATTTAGTTCAGAATTTTACCAGACCTTCAAAGAAGACCTGATACCAATATTCCACAAACTATTCCATAAAATAGAAATAGAAGGAACACTACCTAATTCATTTTAAGAAGCCACAATTACTCTGATACCTAAACCACACAAGGACACAACCAAAAAAGGGAACTTCAGGCCAATCTCGCTTATAAATATTGATACAAAAATACTCAATAAAATTCTTGCAAACTGAATCCAAGAACATATCAAAACCATCATTCACCAAGATCAAGAAGGCTTCATCCCAGGGATACAAGGTTGGTTCAATATACAAAAATGCATTAATATAATCCACTATATAAACAAACTCAAAAGATCATCTCCTTAAATTTAGAAAAAGCATTTGACAAAATACAACACCCCTTCATGTTAAAAGTATTGGAGAGATCAAGAATTCAGGCCCATACCTAACATAATAATAGCAATTTACTGCAAACCAACAGCCAGTATCAAATTAAATGGAGAAATACTTGAAGCAATCCCACTAAAATCGGGGTCAAGACAAGAATGCCCACTCTCCCTGTATCTATTCAATATAGTTCTCGAAGTGCCAGCTAGAAACAACAAAAGGAGATTAAGGGGATACAAATTGGCAAAGAAGAAATAAAATATCACTATTTGCAGATGATATGATAGTATATATAAGCAACCCCAAAAATTCTTCCAGAGAACTTCTACAGCTGATAAACAACTTCAGCAAAGTGGCCGGATATAAAACTAATTCAAATAAATCAGTAGCCTTCTTCTACTTAAAGGATAAACAGGCTGAGAAAGAAATTAGGGAAACAATATCCTTCACAATAGCCAGAAATATTATAAAATATCTTGGGGCAACTCTAACCAAACAAGTGAAAGATCTGTGACAATAGCTTCAAGTCTCTCAAGAAAGAAATCAAGGAAGATATCAGAAAATAGAGAGGTCTCTCATACTCATGGATTGGCAGAATTAACATAGTAAAAATGCCCATCCTACCAAAAGGCAATCTACACATTTAATGCAATTCCCATCAAAATCACAACAAAATTCTTCCAAGACATGGAAAGAGCGATTCTCAAATTCATCTGGAAAGGCAAAAAAGCCAGAATAGGGAAAACAATTCTTAACAATAAGACTGCTGTGGGAATCACCATCCCTGACCTCAAGCTATACTACAGAGCAATAGTGATAAAAACTGCATGGTATTGGTACAGAGACAGACAGGTTGATCAATGGACTAGAACTGAAGACGCAGAAATAAAACTACACACTTAGGTACACTTGATCTTTGACAAAGCCAAAAATATACAATGAAAAATAGAAAGCATCTTCAATAAATGGTGCTGGTCTAACTGGATGCCTGTATGTAGAAAAATGAAAATAGACCCATATTTGTCAGCTTGCACAAAGCTCAAATCCAAGTGGATCAAGTGCCTCAACATAAAACCAGATACACTCAATCTAATCGAAGAGAAAGTGGGAAAGAGCCTTGAACTCATTGGCAATGGGGGAAATTTCCTAAACAGAACTCCAGTGGCTAACGCTCTAAGATCAAGAACTGATAAATGGGACCTCATGAAACTGGAAAGCTTCTGTAAGATAAAGGACATAGTCAATAAGACAAATCATCATCCTACAGATTGGGGGAAAAAAATCTTCACTAGCCTCACATCCAATAGAGGGCTAATATCCAAAATATATAAAGAACTCAAGGAGCTAACCACCAAAAAACAAAAATCAATCAACCCAATCAAAAAGTGGTATATAGAACTAAACCAAGAATTCACAACAGAGGAATCTCGAATGGCTGAGAAGAACCTAAATAAATGTTCAAAGTCCTTAGTGATCAGAGAAATGTAAATCAAAACAAACCCGAGATTCTACCTTATACCAATCAGAATGGCTAGAATCAAAACCTCAGGTGACAACACATGCTAGTGATGATGTGGAGAAAGAGGAACACTCTTCCATTGCTGGCTGGATTGCGAACTGGTACAACCACTCTGAAAATCAATTTGGAGATTCCTCAAAAAACCGGAAACACTCCTATCTAAAGATCCAGAAACACCACTCTTGGGAATATACTCAAAAGATGTCCCACCAGGCCATAGGAGTACATATTCCACTATGTTCATAGAGGCCTTATTTGTGATAGCCAGAAGCTGGAAACAACCTAGATGTCTCACAACAGAAGAATGGATACAGAGAATGTGGTTCATTTACACAGTGTTATTCTACTCAGCTATGAAGAATGAGGACATCCTGAGTTGTGCAGGCAAATGAATAGAACCAGAAAATATCATCCTGAGTGAGGTAACTCAGACCCAGAAGGATGTGCACAGTATGCTCTCAGTAATAAGTGGATATTAACCAAGAAAAGAAAAGAAAAGAAAAGAAAAGAAAAGAAAAGAAAAGAAAAAAGAAAAGTATAGAATACCCAAGATACAGTCCACAGAACTCAAAAAAGGCAACAAACTGAAGGGCCCAAGTGAGGACACCTGAATCCCACTTAGAAGGGAGAAGAAAGCAACAAGGGGGAAGGAGGGAGGGACCCGGAAGGGAAAGGGGATGGAGAGGAGGGGAACATGATCTGGTATTTGTGGGGGAAAAGGACTGAAGCCCTGAGGGCCAGCAAAAAGAATGGAAACAGGCGACCTTGAGGTAGGAGGTTAGGAGGACCCTCCAGAATGTACCAGTGACCTGGGAGATGAGAGACTCTCAGGACTTAAAGCAGGGAACCCTAGATGAAAGGCCCTACAGTAGAAAGAGGGAACTTGTAGAGCCCACCTCCAGCAGAAAGACAGGGCATCAAGTGAGTGATGGGATTGCTATCCCATAGTCAAAACTCCAGCCCCTAATTGTTCTTGTCTGAAAGAACTACAGGGATGGAAATGGAGAAGAGCCTGAGGAAAAGAAGGTCCAGCAACAGGCCCAAAGTGGAGTCCCACCTCAAGGGGAGGCCCCAAGGCCTGACACCATTACTGGGACTATGGAGCACTCACAAAAAGGGTCCTACCTATCATGCCTGCTCTCTGAAAGACCCAACAAGCAGCTGAAAGAGTCAGATATATATATATATGGGCACCCAACCAATGAACAGAAGCTGCTTACCTCTCTGTTGAATTAGGGAAAAGCTGGAGGAAGCTGAGGAGGAGGACAACCCTGTAGGAGGACCAGCAGTCTCAATTAAGCTGGACCCCTGAGATCTCTCAGACACTGGACCACCAACCAGGCAGCATACACCAGCTGATATGAGGCCTCCAACACATACATAGCAGAGGACTGTCAGGTCTGGGTTCAGTCAGAGAAGATGCACCTAACCCTCAAGGACTGGAGGTCCCAGGGAGTTTAGAAGATTGGGGGGGTAGGGGGATGGGGTAGGGACATCCTTGTAGAGACGGGGGTGGGAGTGGAGTGGGGTAGAGGTGTTAGGGTATGGGATACAGAACAGTCAGAAGGTGGACTGGGAGGGGAATAAAATCTGGAGTGTAAAAATAAATTTTAAAAAATCCACTTGATACCTAATAAACATGATGAAGATTGATAACTGCACACTATTGTATACCCAGCACTCAGAATTCCAAGTTAGAGGCCAGTCTGATTGATACACTGAGACTCTATTAACAAAACAAACAAACAAAAACAGCTAATATTAGGGTTAGAGAGATGGCTCAGTGGTTGCTCTTCCAGGGAACCTAAGTTCAATTCCTAACACTCACATGGAAATTCACGATCTTTCTGTAATTCTGGTTCCTGGGGATCTGATGTTCTCTTCTGGATTGAGGACACTGTACATATATATAAGTAGGCAAAACCATACAAATAAAATAAAATTCTTTTTTCATCAAATAAATGACTTTCACTTAAGACAGGCCCTATCTAGCCTGAAACAATGTAGACCACACTGGCCTGGAAACTAGAGATCTGCCTGCCTCTGCCTCCCAATTACTGGAATTAAAAAGCATGCATCACTCAGTCCAGTTAAATAAATACATTTTTGTTATGTTTTTCAAGATAGGATTTCTCTGTGTAGCCTTGGCTATCCTGGAACTTACTCTGTAGACCATAGTAGCCTTGTATTCATAGAAATCTGCCTGCCTATGCCACCAAAATGGTAAGACTAAAGGCATGCACCACCACCACCCAGCAAGTAAATACATTTTTAAAGTAAAACCAACAGTAGATTTTAGACATCAAGCATTATGTAATCTCCTTATATTATTACCTCTTTTGACATGACCTCTGAAATATTATAAGATTCATCTTCTCTTCCTCTTTTCTTTTTCATGACTGTAAAACAAAACCATTTAACTTTTTGATAGCAGCTAAAAACAGAAATACAAACATACATACATCCTTCAAGCTGAAACAAAGTCTATTACCTGTATTCTCTTCATTTCCATCAATTAAATTTTTACCCTAGAAAACAGATTTAGAATGTTACTATTTTTATTAGTTTTATGTTTTCCCTACATGTGTATTCTGTGCACCTTGTGCACCCCTGGTGCCAATAAAAGAGGACATCAGATTCCCTTAGAAAGAACCATGAATGTGAGCCAGGTGGTGGTGGCACACGTCTATAATCTCAACACTTAAGAGGCAGAGGCAGGTGCATCCTGGTCTACAGAATGAGTGTCCAGACAACCAGAGACACCTATCTAGAAAAAACAGAACAATAAAACCTCCACGTGGGTACTAGGAATGGAACCCAGGGCCTCTGGGAAAACTTCCAGTGCCCTTAATTGCTGAGCTACCTCTCAAGACCCTAGAATGTTATTTTTACTAAGGATTCTTATATTATTACACTTTCTTTTTTGTTTGTTTTGACAGATTCTCACTATATAGCCTTAGCTGGCCTAGAATTCACTAACCAGATGATCAACCTTGAAATTTCATGATCATTTTGTTTGTGTGTAGGCATAGCATTACATAAAAGGTATTGATCAGGGACTGTAAAGATGACTCAATGGTTAATAGTACTTCCTGTTCTTACAGACAACCAGTTTGGTTCCTAGAAGCCACATTGGGAAGGTCACAAACAACTGCTTTGGAAGATCCAATGCCCTATTCTAATACTCCATGGTCATTCAAACATAGGTGCGTGATCATACCAAAAAAACATATAAACACACACACACACACACACACACACACACACACACATATATATATATCAGGAAGTTTTATTGATATTAAATGCAACTTTAAAAAATATGCTACACTCTAAGAAAACTTGAAAAAGAGTTGAAAATTAAAGCAACAAGCACCAAACAGATGGACAAGCTGAACATATAACACCCACTCTTGGCTCTCAGGGGCATTCCACACACATGGTATACTTACACACATCCAGGCAAAACAAAAAACATACACATAAATTAT
Source organism: Rattus norvegicus (assembly GCF_021556685.1). Classification (NCBI taxonomy): domain Eukaryota; kingdom Metazoa; phylum Chordata; class Mammalia; order Rodentia; family Muridae; genus Rattus; species Rattus norvegicus. Next base: position 249,463,410 of record NC_141534.1, on the reverse strand, counting down.
ATTTTTTAAAAGACAATGGAAGAATAAATCTGAAATTAAGTATGCGATGAAATAAGTAACAATTTTACCAAAAGGACTGACTCTTTCAGAGGTAGAGAATCCCCAGCACTAAGAAATCCTGGCTCATCGTATTACCTCTGTAACTTTTAATGACCGTTTTTTTTTCTCCAACTTCTCTTTTTTCTTCTGTTCCTGTAAGATAATTTTTTTTCCTTAGGACTTGTGTCAAAAAGCATGCATTACAATTACATCATCATGTATTCAAAATAAAAAAAAATTACCTAACAATTAAAACTTTTACTTCTAGGCTTTATGGGATTATAGGAAACAGACTTACCTCTTCTGCCACACAGAACTAAATAGAGATCCAATTATATTAAACAAGTTTTCAAAAGGACAGTGAACTCTGAGAAGAAAACCTTCTGACTACTTAGCTCACAGCCTAAGTTCAATCTCAAGGGCAAACAAACAGAAACCAAGTCTTTGAGATGAGATAAAATTCAAAACTGAAAACTTATAACATCTCCAAGGTTAAGTACCAAAGAGATCTGAGAAGCAGAGAAAACTAGTTTCTCAGACTTCAGGCTAAGTACTTCTAAGTCTGTGGGCAAAGCCACAGACAACCAACAGAAAGAATAAGTTGGTAAAGCAATCTGCCCATTTAAAAAAAAAAACAGGAAAAGGAATAAGTTTACTCCCTAAGCTAAAAAGGAAGTCCTACAGAGCAGTGTCATATTTACCTTACAACTTATCTTAACAAAATTTCACTTTTTGTGTGTATACGTGAACACATCCATGACACTGATTACATAGGGCTGAAAATCAAAGGAAGGTTGCCAGGTTTGAGACCAAACACCTTTACCTGCTCAGCCATCTTGCTGGTCCTGTATCTTCAATTTTAAGCAATATATGTATGTATATATACTAATTCACATCAGTCTAAGAGATGGCTAAAACAGAAGTTGTCTTATAACTCACTAAGCTAAAGACTTATTTTGTGTTTATTATTTTACCACAAAGATTTGAACAATGTTTCCAAAGACCTTTGGCAAATGTAGTAAAGTCTTAGTTGATCACTGTGATAGAGACAAGTATATTCTGGAAAATGGTCTAAAAGGTAATGAGGTTTAAGTGAGTTTGAAGAGAAGATTTTCAAACATGAAAAAGATACTCAGATATGCTATAAGATCACCAAGGGAAAATGCAAATAAATCTGTAATACTAGAAAAATATCAGCACACAGTGGAAAAATTGATGAAGACAGACAGGATGAAAACCTTGATGGGAATATTCATACAATTGTGGTAGCCTTCCCAGACAGACAGATATCCTAAAACGGAAACTATATGGGTAGGGGTCAGTGTATTCAGAGTACTCAGATTATTTGCCTAGTATCTGAGATGAACCATAACACTTCATTAAAACTCTAGTACCGCTAAAGAAATAAAGACAATAGAGGGAAGGGAAGGAGAGAAAGCAGTTGCTCATGATAGTGTACGTCTATACTCACAGCACTAAGGAGGCAGAATCAGAAGGATCCTGAGTTCAAAGCCAGTCTACAATAAAATTTTATTTTATTTTTTAAAATTAAAAAAAACTTAACCGATAAATGTACTACATAATAAATCTGAAAAATAGAAGAGTGCATACCTAGTTAACTTATATACTGAGGGGAAAAAACTGGGTTTTTCCTATTCTTTCATCAACAATTACTTGCTCAAACTTTGTACTTTAATTGGAAAAGTTGAGTCTTTTTGTTGACATAATGCAATCAGTGAATATACAGCTACTGAACATGAAAACTCAACTCAATCTAGTTCTGACTCTACATAATCTCTCTGTCCTAGAGTACCGGATCTTATAGACTAAACGCTTAGGCTCCCAGTCCTCCTCAATCCCACTGCCAAATGAAATGTTCAAAAGTTGTTCAACCTTTGTTTTGACCATGAAATGAGATCTATTACAAAAGATACTGATGAATACCTAATAAAGACATAGGTAAGGAACAGCATGGCAAAAGGGGCCTAGAGCCTCAGTGCTCTCTCCAGAACACGATTCTTCCAACTGATCCATAAATGGGTGCTCTCATGCCTCTTTGGGGCTTCACTACACAGGTAAGAATGATTAAAGCAATGACTACAAGGGATCAACTAACAACTTTCTTTGAGGTTGGTATACACATCTAATCCTGTTTCAGGATTAAATTCTTAGGCCCAAAAATATGTTAATGCTTCAGTATACAAAAAGATACCATTGTGGAGAACCCAGGGCTTTAGGAATTACATGATAGAAAATAAAATGAAACCAAAGTTCTATAATACTATAATACAGTGGTTCCACTAATATAGTTTCCTGGTAAAGCACTACCAATCAATAGTGAGAGTCATCATAAAGTTTGGTGATGTCGTAAGAGTATGTTATAGAATGGAAATGCGCATTATTTCAATTGTGTTGGTGATTACACAAATCTATACGTTCACTGGTCAAAACAAGATCTGGAGTCACGGCTCAGCTATGAAGAGCTCTGACTGTTCTTCCAGGAACCAGGTTCAACTTCCAACACCCAAATGGTAGCCCACGAGTATCCGTAATTCATCCCAGGGGATCTAATACTTCTTCTGGCAGGACCATGGTACGTACACATACAAATACGCAGACAACAAAATCATTAACATAAAATAATTTTTTTAAAAACTCAAAGAATAAACTTGAAATCTCTACACTTAACTCTACTAATTTATACTTCAAAAAGCTGTTTCCGAAATGCTCCTAACCTATTTTCTAGTTAATCACACATACATACCTCCAACTGCTGTTGTTCCATTTTAGTCAACAAAAATTTTGAGTAGATATTGCTTTTTTCAAGCAAATGTTGCAGTCTGCGGTACCGAATTTCAGTGGACTCTCTGTCCCAAGACTTTCGAGCCTATCCAAAGAAAAATATTCCAGGATAATAAATTAAAGAGACACAAATATTATTCAACGCCATCCTTCTTTCTACACAGCAAGTTAGGTGCCAGCCTAACTACACAAGACTCTGTCTTAAAATACACTAAACAAAGCAATGAAAAGAAAATTAGAATAAACACAAAAACAAAACCCAAAGAATGAAAACCACTAAAAGGAGGGGTGAGGGAAAATAGGAGGGGAGGAATTGACAACAAAATATGACATATGTGAAAAATACCATATGAAATCCCTAACTTTTATGCTAACCAAAACAAACAAAACTCTCACTGGCCAGAGGCTACCACATCTTCTTATAACTTTAAAATTGCTGTTGCCCAGGCACAGTGGCCTAGGCCTTTAATCCCAGTACTCAGGAGATAGACTCAAGAGGTCAAGGATAGTCACAGTTATAAGGGAATTCCAAGCTAACCTGGGATATATATCCTACCTCAAAATAAAAACTCAGAAAAAACAAAACCTGTGCTATGTGATGCCCTCTGCTACTTGGAGATTCAGCCTTCAAGAATGTCATCACCAAATTCAGCCCCTCAACCTTGGATCAGAACAGTGACATTGAAATAAACCTCTTTTTTTCTTCTTCTTTTTTTCGGAGCTGGGGACCAAACCCAGGGCCTTGCGCTCCCTAGGCAAGCGCACTACCACTGAGCTAAATCCCGAACCCCAATAAACCTCTTTCTTATTTGTCTGTCTGTATAAAGGCAACATTTGCAGGCTTGCACACCCATTTGTGAAAAGCAAAAGAAAACTCTGAAGTTAACTCACTCCTACCTTTACATGGGTCCTGAGGATCCAGTTCCAGGTCGCCAGTCTCATACACCCAACAATTTACCGGCTGAGCAGTCTCATCAGTACAGACCTCTTCTCGAAGTTAACTGTACGTATAGTACTGCTCAGGTCTTACTATCCATGCCAGCATTTTGTGTTCCCCAGAGTTTTGCCTTTATGCTTTAGCTTTCTTTTAAGAGCTGAGGCTCACCTCAAACTTACTCAAACAAAAGATGACCTTGAATTGATTCTCCTGCATCTACCTCCCAGATACTGGGATTACACATGGGCCACCACACCCACCTAGATCATTGGTTTCATGTCACTTACACTTTTGAACTACAAACCTCTACTTTTTGTATTACTTTTATATAACATTTATTGGGTAATTTATTTTAACTTTATGTGTACAGCTGTTAGGACTCCCAGAACCCCATAAAAGTGAGCACGATGAAGCTTGTAACTTCAACACTGACCTGTAGACAGGAGGATTCCTGGGGCTTGCTGTCCTATCCTATCTAGATGAATGGGTAAGATGGATGATCAATAAGAGGTTTTATCTTAAAATGGGTCAGTTTTAAAAAAAAAAAAAGGCATTTGGAGGCCTGCTGGGAACAGGACTTCTTAAAAAAAAAAAACAAACAAACAAAAAAAAAAAACAAGTACGTCTGCAAGGCTGTGGTGCAAGGCCATTTTTGCTGGCTACAATCGAGGCCTCCGGAACCAAAGAGAGCACACGGCTCTTCTTAAAATTGAAGGTGTTTATGCCCGAGATGAAACTGAGTTCTACTTAGGCAACAGGTGTGCTTATGTGTACAAAGCAAAAAACAATACAGTGACTCCTGGAGGCGAACCAAACAAAACCAGAGTGATCTGGGCAAAAGTAACTCGGGTCCATGGAAACAGTGGCATGGTTCATGCCAAATTCCGAAGCAACCTTCCTGCAAAGGCCATTGGACACAGAATCCGTGTGATGCTGTACCCATCCTGGATTTAAACTAATGGAGAGTAAATAAATAAAAGTAAAAAAAAAAAAACGGTTCTTGCCAATCAAGCCTAACAACCTATGTTCAATCCCTAGAACCCATATAAAGGCAGATGGAAGGAGAACAAACTCCATAAAGCTGTCCTCTGACTTCCACCATGTGCCATGGGATATACAGACCCACACACATTAATAATTTTTAATTAAATGGAGAATGGAAGACACTTTACATCAATTTCTGTTCATTCTTCATGTGCAACACAAACACACAATACGGAAGACTGACATATAAAATATGTAATGTGAATCATAATCAATGTGAATTTCCTAAATCAAGTGGCTTTCTATTTATGGTTAGTTCAATATTCCATTACAGTATATCTTTCAAGGAAAGGGAACATGGACGCAGCCTGAGTTGAAATTTGACTGCAATATTGACAGTGTGGACCCCCTTGGCGACCACTGCTGCTTGACAAAGTTCCAGCATATCAGGACTGCCGACCACAGTTCTGTAGCATCCTTTTACCTCATCTTTGATTTTGTTATGGGAGTTCCTTATGCTTTTTCCTTTGGGAAATGCTATATGAGCTTTGTATACACAGTAATCTCTCTAAATAAGATAATCCTTTGGAGGAAAGCCTGTACCACAGAGAATTAACAGCATGATTAACCCTGCCTACTCCCACACAAGAACCCCCATTGTGCCCTCAGCACCAAGAGTAGAGGTGTTAAAGATTTATTAACTGAAAGATGGTTCCAGGAACTCCTAGGCACTTACACCTACTCCCAAGGATGAAAGCACACAATTGACAGAAACAATGGGAACCCAGAGTCTGAGGCCTTGGCAGTTGAGGGCAAGAGTTCAGTTTCTGAGTATAGGATAGTGTCCGCAACTGATTCCCCGGGTGTGTGACTTACAGAGCAGCAGCCACTGAGGAGGATGGTAGGCTAATGAAAGAAGAGTAAGATACAGGACCTTTCCTTTGGTGAGAGAACGAGGAGAGCAGGCCCATACTGTAAGAGGAAGGCACACAGGAACCCAAGTAGGAAACAGCTCAATGCTTATTGTGCAAACACTGCCTCTTGAGGAATGAAAATTGCTCATAAGGGTGTGTTTCTCAGGACTCAATGTCTGGAACCTCCTGACCACAAAGGCAGACAGCCTGCAGGAGGGGATGTAAAGGGTTCTGAAGCTAAGAGAACAACAGGGACTTAGAATCTTGCTGAACTTAACAATCTGTGAGATCATTTTTTCAACATTACCTGTGATTAAGCTACTATGCAAATACAGAATATAAAAGGTGTAAAGCCTTCAATAAACCAGCGGTCTTGGCCAATTTGACTTGTCTTTAGACCGTGTCAGTCTCCTTCCCTGCTGACTCTACACCTCTTTGAGACCTGAACCCTGCTGGAGCCAGACTCTGGCACATTTACTTTATGATCAACTATCTCAGCTTGTTCACTTGGGAAAATAATCTGGGCTGGAAAGATGGCTCAGCAGGTGACAGTGCACCTGCCTTTTTTTTTTTAAAGATTTATTTATTTAACGTATATGCACTGTCACTATCTTCAGACACACCAGAAGAGGGCATCAGATCTCATTACAGATGGCTATGAGCCACCATGTGGTTGCTGGGAATTGAACTCAGGACCTCTGGAAGAGCAGTCAGTGCTCTTAACCGCTGAGCCATCTCTCCAGCCCCCAGTGCACCTGCTCTTACAGAGTGCCAGGTTTGTTTCCCAGCACTCCAATGAATACCACACTCTCACACACACACACACACACACAGACACACAGACACACACACAGACACATTCACACACACAGACACACACACACAGACACACACATAGACACATGCACAGACACACACACGCACAGACACACACAGACACACACACAGACACAGACACACACACTCACACACATAGACACACAGACACACACACACTCACACAGACACACACACACTCACACACACAGACACACACACACACCTCAAAATAACAAAGGAAAAAATGTTTTTAAAAAAGAATATAAGTTAGAGAAGGTGGCACAGGCTATACACTCAGAAGGCTCAGAATAGAGAACTACTGTGAGTTCCAGCCCAGCCTAGGCTACAAAATTAAGACTAAAAAAATTCCAAAGAGAATCATATTGTATTGACAGGATGAAATGCAAAGGAAAAAACTAAGGATTTAAGAACTTCCCATGAATATAACACCTTTTCCTACATATGCAACAATTAAGCGGCAGGGTGGGACTTCATAATACTAATCAAGAACTAAACTTGCCAAATGTTAAAAGCTGCTTTTACTAAGTTTTAAAAGATTCTGTTTAAAGAAACTACAAATACTGTAACTTGTCACGAAAACGTACAACTCAACTTTAGCTAAAGAATCTTACTTATAGAAAACTAAAAACAAGTTGATCACTTAGGCAGCAAACAGAAATAAATTTCTAAGAAATCCTTAGGAGTAGGGAATGATTGCACACTCCAGTAATCCCAGCACTGGGAAGCTAGGCAGAGGGACCCTGGGGTCCGGAGGCCAGCCTAATACTGTCTCAAAAACAAACTCAACAGAAAAACAGAGGGGAAGGGAATAGTCAGAAGACCTGGATTACAGCCCAGCCTTTGATTGATGTCAACTTCTACCATCTCTGTGTAGTGGGACATACATTATGACTCTGGGCATTAAAGATTAATGTTAGCCAGCAGCCATACAGTGAGAGTACATATTTAAAAAGCAAAGATGGCCAAAAAGTATTCATCAGTGACTTTGGCTAAAACTTAATAACCAAAAAAAAAAAAAAAAAGCAATTTGAAACGTTCTCTCAAGAAACGTTGCAAACGACCCCATCAAGCACATGGCAAGATTTCAAGTAGGGAATAGCCAAGTGGCCAGGGCTGCTCTGAAGTTCAAGGAAAAGCCAAGCAAGAGGTGAAGAACACCCGGGGTGGGAGGGAAGGCGGAGAGAGCCTCGGGCCACGGGGCATTACCTCTTCTAACATCTTCCGTTCCTTCTCAAGTCCCTCAGCCTCGAGCTGTTCTTCCTCCTCCAGCATGGCTGGGGTAATCACTGCAGGCTCCGTTTGCTCAGCCATTTCTGGAGCCAAGGGCCCTAAGGGAGGATGCAGGGCTTTCAGAACGTGATCTAAGTTCCAAGTTACCGAAAGCCACGGCCCTCCTCCCTTCCCGGTTGCATCCGAAGCAAAAGCCATAGCTAGCGTCTGGGTGGCAAAGCCCGTCTGCCCGGACCCAGCTCGTGAAGAGAGGAGCAAGGGAGACTTGTGGACACCCTTCCGTGCCACCTAGCAGACAAGGTCGCCGCCGGCCGCTCCTCACGCCTCTTTCCCCCTCAGCCCGGTTCCTCCCTCCCCGGGGTACAGCCTCCACGCCGCCGACTCACCGCTGCTGCTCGCGGGCCGCTCCGCAGGCATGGCTGGACTCTGGTCGCCTCAAACGCCGCGAGCTAACTCCTCACAGTGCTGCAAGGTAGGTCGGCTCACTCACCCCACCGCGCGAGAAGTTCGCGCGCTTCTCTTTCGCGGGAAAACCTGGTCATCTCGCGAGACTTCCGGCTCCCTGCCCTCAAGGGGGCCTCGGCTCACGAGATTTGGGCCAGCTTGTTTTCGCCTTCCGCCACTTCGCAGCAGGGTTGCCTTAATCCTTGTTTACCCGAACCTGAATCTCCAGCAAATGGGGGTTGCCAGCTTCAGCCTCGGACATCTTTCGTGGTCATGGAGACTCCGCGGACCGTAGTGGCCCAGATTGTCCCTTTTTTATTTAATGATGGTTCCGAGTTGTTCGGCGGGTGCAAGACCTTTTTACACACTGGTGTTTTTTTTTTGTTTTTTTTTTTGTTTTTTTTTTTTTTTGGTTCTTTTTTTTCCGGAGCTGGGGACCGAACCCAGGGCCTTGCGCTTCCTAGGTAAGCGCTCTACCACTGAGCCAAATCCCCAGCCCAACACACTGGTGTTTTTAAACATCCTCCCCCCCCCCCCCCCCCATACCTGTCCTTTCGGTCAGAAAACGATCATGAAGTTCGATGTTAGGATGTCAAAAACTGCCAAGCTCGCTGGACCCAGCACATTTTTCGTAGACTTCCTTTCCAAATAACTGAGGAATGGTATATGAGTAGGAAATTAAGATCATGGCTAGTTCAGGAAAATTCTTTAGGATAAAATAGGGAGTGATAAACTGAGAGGAAGAGACGGGACTCAGAAATAGGTCTGAAGGTGTGGTGGAATTGGTGTGATGCTTGCCTCGCATGCAGAGCATTGAACTAGCCTCAGCGCATAAACCTGGCATAGTGGGGAAAAGCATCACCCCCCGCAAACCACCCCCACTCCCATCCCCACCCTCCCCCCTCCCCCTGCCCGGTCATCTCGGGCAGTGGACTTGCAGGCAGAGGATTAGTACTTCTGGAAGGTCATCCTAGGTTACTAGCTAACTTAGAGACATCCTGGAGTACACGAACATTTTTTTTTTAGAACCAAATAGAGCACTAATAAAAGTGGGAGAAGAGTTTTTCTCGCGGCTGTTTTGCTTAGGTTTTGATTCCTTTTCTGCAGTGCCTTCCGCACGTAGAAGAAAAGTCCTATAAGTTGTCCTTCAGTCCCTATGAGTACCAAGTGGCATTTGTAAGCCTACCCCCACATCTCTAAGCATGTACACTAAATAAAAATGGAAAAAAATTTAAAGACACGAGTTTACACTATTCCATGACCGCCTTCAGAATCCGTTTTTTTTTTTTTTTAATAAAATCAGATTTATTTGAGACGGAGTCTCACTATGCAGCCCCACCTGGCCTAGAACTTGCTATGCAGATTATACTGCCCTTGAACTCACAGAGCCCCACCTGCCTCTGCCTCCCAAGTGCCAATATATGCAATCAGGCCTTGATGAGCAACTTCCCTTCTAATTCTTCAGAAGGTGTAGGTTGATTTGTCCAGAACAAGAGTTGGAGCACGGTGTAAATTCATTTGGTTCTCAAAGAACAGACACCTGCTACATTGCTACATTAATTTCCTCACCCATCTTTGCCATGCAGACCAAATACTAGAATGGCCAAGAAAAGCCCTATCTACCTACTTTGGTATAAATGCCTCCAGGGCAACAGAAAACATAGGGCAATGAACTAGAGCTTCTAAATCTTTATGCATAGGTACTGAAATTCCAGAACTGGAAACAGAATAGGGTAATGGGAGAATTGGCTGTTCTTTAAGATTAAGTAATTTGATCCTTAGGGGGGAGCGGTGAGGGGGGAATGCAGGGGGATGACAAGCAAAGAAATGTCAAAAAGCCAACCAGCCCAGGGTAAGAGTAGCCTAGACAGAAACAACAACTATTCAAACACCACCATGGCAGAAACCGCCCAGGCGTGCTTTGAATGAAGAAGGCTAATGTAGGAGTTGAGATGGCTTAGCAGCTAGGAGCACTTAAAGTTCCTGCAGACCACCTGAGTATGGTTCCCCGCATGTGCATGTGCCTGTAACTCCATTTCCTGGGGACTAATGCCTCTTCTGGCCTCCTTGGCTATCTACATACATACATACATACATACATACATACATACATATATACCACCCACAGGCTCATAAATAGATATATTTTTTAAAATAAGGCTAAAGATAAGCAGAGTTGGCAAGAGGGGTTGTCATACAAAGAAGTTAAAAACCCAGATATGACATTGGGATTTTTCTTCTGAAACATATTTCTCTACCCCACAAAATGTGTTGGAAAATCCTTCTTATATTAACAGCTTCACTATCCACCCAATCAGATTTCAATACCAAATCTAACCATTGTTCACTTTTATACCACAAAGTCTCCTTCAAAAACAGATTTCCCCCCATTTTCCCAGTAATAATATTTGCAAACCTACCATTCACTCCCTTATTTTCTCTTCTGGTTAGAAGTTCCTGAAGCCTACTCTAGGAATCTTAGCTTAACATTGCATTCCCCAGGGTTCCTAAATTTTCACTCAAGTCTTTCCATCATTATTCAATATTTAAATCTCTATTGGAAGAGGAAGACTGCAGTAGCAGGAGGAGGAAGAGGAGCTATTAACTTTGTGGCAACATCAGTTCTCCCCTTTATATCTTATTTTGGAATGATTTACACTTAGCCAGGCATTGTGATGGACCCCTTTGATACCGGTGCTCCAGTGCTCTGGTGGTGTGAATGGTCAAAGCCAATTTGGTCTACATAGTAAGTTCCAGGACAGCCAGGGCTACTTAGTGAAACTGTCTCTAAAAAGCAGACCAACAACAAAAGAAAATATGAACACTTAACTAGGCTGAGTGGTGCACATCCATAATTACAGCATTCAGAGGAGTCTGAGGTAAGCACGTTGCTATGTATCTGAGGTTGGCCTGGGCCACAAAGTGTTTTTCAAATCAGCCTAAGGTACAAGGTAGTTCACACCTGTAACCCCAACTTCATGGAACCAAAGACAGGAGGACCGCTATAAATCTTGAGGCCGGTCTGGTTAACATTAAGGAGTTTGGGGCCAGAAAAGGCTAAGTAACTATTACTGGCAGTTAGTGTCTAGCCTAGCTGCTTCTAGCGGTTTGACTTTTTGTTCAGGGAACTGAAATAAATGGTGCAATGTAGCAAGGAGACTTTACTCAAAGTAATAGTATAGAACAAAAAGAAAGAATTACCAAGACAGACAGTGGGCCACATGAGGGAGTCTACCCAAGGGCCCTGATTATTGTTTAGGACTTCCTTCTATGGGGTTTGAGAGGAGGAGTTTGGTTGCTAAGGGGTGCAGTTTGGGTGGTTTCTCTACTTTGATTAACACCCTTAAATAATATAGGACTTTGTTATTGATCATGTTTCCTAAGTGCATCTCACTTTAATTATAGGCACACCCAATTGTGTACAGACATATGATGATAGGTGATTCTTTTTAAAGTTTGACAGGTTGCCTTATTACTCAGACACCCAAAATCAACTAGGCAAATAGGTTCTCCTTCCTTCTTACGTGGATACACTGGAAACATGTTCAAATAGATGGTCATCAGCGGGAGAAGACACCAATTTTCTTGTTTGAAGTGGGATGTGTGCAGATGAAGCAGATGGGTGCCCACGGTTGCTAACACATTCCTAGATGCACTTTTTAGAAAGGGGGTATGTGTGTATAATATGCAGGTAAGGGTCTCAAGCTGTCAAATGCATTATTAGAAGAAGAGCGTTAGTTTCTAGCGCAAACCAAGTAAAATCTCAAAATGCTAAACTATCTCCTATGCTTGCCCGTGACCTGTTGTATAAAACAAAACCCACTACACACAGAAACAAGTATCTACACTAGCATTTAAAAAACTGGTATCTCTGGCTGGAGCGATGGCTCCGTGGTTACGAGCACTGCTTTCCCAGAGGTCCTGATGCCCTCTTTTGGTGAGTCTGAAGACAGCTAAAGTGTTCTCATATAAATAAAATAAATAAATCTGTTTAAATAAACAGATTCAGCAATCTGGCTATCGCACTCAATACACACTCAAGTACTCACTAATATAATGAGTTGCCTCCCTCTCTCTGTGTTGCAAAACTGAGATTTATCCAGTATCTCAGTTCCTATCTTGATCTCACTGCACGAGGAAACTGAAGTTCCTGGAGGGGGTGGGGGCGGAGAGTCCCAATCACGTGTGGGAAGATTCTTAAAAGGCTGATTAGCTAATTATTAACTATACAAAAGGATCTAGGGAGATGGATCAGTGTTTAAAAAGTGCTTGCTAAGCAAGCATGAACACAGAAATTCAGATCCCCAGAAACCCATGTAAAATGTTTACATGAGGATAGTGGCCCATGTGTGAGTCCAGCCTCAGAACCACAGATCCCCTAGAAACCGGATCCCTAGGGCGATCTGGCTAACAAGACCAGACATAACCCACCCCCATGCACATACACACACCACTTGCAGAAACAAATGGAAAACTGAATACAATGAAACGGAAAGAAAGATGTAGATGCAGAGCCAGAATTACCCCGTCTTTAGTCCCCTTGACAGCCAATCATACCATCTCTATGTGACCTCCTTCTATCAGGTAAGGAGAGCATAGCTTCCCCCAACCCAAAAGCAAAGAATGCCCTCGGCTTGCACCAAAACCTACAGCAGAGCTCCTAGTGTGGTGACATATAGACCAATCAAGCGCAGACAGGGAAACACCATTCACAGCCAGCTTCATGATCCACATAGTAACAGTCTACACAGAAAGTTTGAGACCAGCCTGAACTACGTGAGACCCCTGTCATAAGAGATAAAAAGACTGACAAACGTGCTGACGCAGGCCTGAAATGCCAGCACTCTGGAGCTGGAGGCAACCTGGGCTACAATGGAGAATTCTTACCTTTAAAAATAAAAACTTTAAAAAAAAACTCTTATAACTTATAGGAAAGATTTCTCTACTAGAGATACGAAAAGAAAGAGGGGGGAAAAAGATCAAACATAAGAAGCAAAATCCCTACTTTCTAGCAGAGACGCTGTAGCCTGACCCAGTACTGGGAGGCCTTATTCAACTAAAGTCTAGCTCCTGATGACACTGCACCAACCTGCGAGTCTCAGAGAGAACAAAGTTCTCTCTAAAACTTTATTCGTTCAGTAAAATCTACTCGAATAAGACCCTACCGAACTGTCAAACGGAGCAGGAAGCAAGGCCAAACACGCATACCCTTCTCATTGCGTCTCCCTGGCTGGCCTGGAATTTGGAATTTGCTGTAGAGACCAGGCTGGCTCCAACTCAAGAGATATGCATACCACTTGCCCCAAGTACTGCACCTCAGACCCAGCTCAGGTCACTTCTCTGAATGGCTCCAAAGGACCCCATTCCTTCTGAGAGATGTGGCACGATTTCTGTCTGTCTCTATACTTCGATCTCTCTCCTGTCTTCTCTCTCCCCACTTCTTCCTCTCACTTTGCCTGCTCTGCGCTGTTCACATTGTCTATTCTTTACTCCTCCATGCCATGGGCTATTCTGATTGCCACATTCCCCATTTTGCTGTAATCCACTTACCTGATGGTCTCACTAATGTGCTTGGTAAATGCCTTGATTTATGACTCTTTCTTCAGAATGGTTATGTATCTAACTTTCATGGGGGAATGTGTCATTTCAGGCAACTTGTATCTAATCTTGGGCCATAGACACTCATATAAGATTGAGAATAAACCTTTTTATTTAAACCTTTGATGTAAAATCTGTGTTTTATGTCAGTTTAGTGATCGACCGTGGGATCCCAAAGACAATGTACCAGATGCCAGAGGAGGCGTTTTGTGTCCAATTGTCCTTGTGCCCTTCTTGTGTGGTGCTGGTGAGTTTTTCCTGCTGCCCAGACTTCTTTTCTGCTATGGCCGGTGGGCTGGGCTGGAGCTGAAGGCCCTCTTACCTGCTTCAAACAGGAATTGAAGAATTTGTAGGAAGACATTTGACAGAACCTCTGTTAGCATTTAGCTTTTCTTCTGCCATTCCTCCAATGGCTGAACTCTGTGTGTTTTTCCTATTTGCCCACTCCTGCAATTCTGGCCCTTTTACTTTGGAAATTATAGGAATATCTAAAACCAAAGTGTGTTACCACATGCTTCTAATTCCAGGATCAAGATTTTCAAGTACTTAGGCCTCAACCACATGCGACCCTGTTTTAAAGAGAAGAGGAGGAGGAGGAAGAAGAGGATGAGGAGGAGAGGAGGAGGACAAAGAAGAGGAGGAGGAGGAGGAGGAAGAGGAGGAGGAAAAGGAGGAGGAGGAGGAGGAGGAGGAGGAGCAGCAGCAGCAGCAGCAGCACTTGTTCCCCACAACTCAACAGGGTGGAGATGTCAGGTAAACTCCTGGAACGTACAAAGGTGACTGAGGAAAGACCAAAACAAAACATCTCATTCCTAGATTGGAAGGAATACTTCTGGCTCATAGGAAAATACATAAAGAATGGCCATCCAGTGTTCTGAAGCCATTCTATAAATATGCAGGATAAGCGGGAGACATAGTGGGAAAACAGACACAGTGGGAGACACAGTGGGAGACTTGAAAAACAGCCTCTGATCCAAAACACATCACTCATCCTTGCTCCCAAAGCCCAAGGTTCATGTAATATAAAATAAAACATAATCCAACATTAAAAGTGCCACAGTCAGCCAGGCATGGTGACACGCACCATTAACCCCAGCACTCAGGAAGCAAAGGAGACAGATCTATGAGTCAGGAGCCAGCTGGGACTCATAGGACCCTGTCCCAAAGACAAAACAATACCAAAACATGCAAACTAAAGAAACCCAATGTTATAAATTTTATAGATTTCTTTTTATATATGCATATGGGTGTTATACAATGCCCTCACAGGCCAGAAGAGGATGTCCCTTGGGAATGGAATTACAGATGATTGTGAGCTACCGTGTGGGTGCTGGGAATCAAACGAGGACCTATGGAAGAGTAGCTGAACCATAGCTATAAGTGTATTATTCCAAAAGGAAAGAATCAGAGCATCACAAGGAATAATCACATCCAAAAAACCCAAACCAAAACAAACAAAAAACCCAAGCCCGGCAGTATAAACACCAAATCCTATAGACCAATGTCTAACATCTGGGACTTACTCAAGGTAATTGCTAAGCTTTGAAGGGCTTAGGAAGCCCTACCTCTCCAGCTCTGCGATCCACAGCAAACAAAGTGTTAATTCCACTGGTAGAGAATGAAATCACCACCACAATCTTTGGGCCAAAATTGAAGCAAGCTTTAATCAAATACTGGCCAGGCTGATAGACTCTGCCCATGTCCTTCTTTAGGTCTACCCCTTACCCCCAAAATGGCCACATTTTTCCCCAGGGACTTAAAAAAATCAAAACTCACCACATTTCCCATCAGGTCAAATCAGGGACAAGCATATATCCTGACATATTTCCTGCCCATGTACCTCCCCGCCACACATGTCTTCAAGCACACACAATGCAGACGAGTCAAACAAACTAATTGCATAGGGGAGTGAAAATATAAACACCAGCCTTCAGCATAGTGCTTTAGTTCTTGAATGAGCTTCTCTTTTAGGCTCACACTATCTCCATTCTATGGCTGTAGCTCTCTCTGGCAGACATCCCACAGTCCTGGCATCTCCAATATCCAGGGTTCTCTGTTGCAACTGAGGCTTCACTTTTACCAGTGGCCTCTCTCAGAGCATCTTTGTAGAGACTCTGGCCACAAGGTGCTAAGCCTTAGTTGCTCACCATGACCATTTCATGTCTTCAACTCTTGCACTGCTAATTTCTGCTAAGATAGATCTAAGTAGCCAGGCCCCCTTGGATCACATCTCCTGACCCTGAAGAAATACATCCCTACTGCCCCAATGAAGCACAGAAGGTCATACTTCAGTGGTACTGATGATCTCTTATAACTAAACCCCAGCAGGATCAAATAAGACAATTAAATAAGCAAAATATCACATGACTGGTCCCTGGCCCAATTCCTGATAAAGTTCTTGCTCCCTACTGAAACCTTATGTGCCAGGCTGCTCACAATTTCCACAATTTCTCTCAGCATTAGTATCTTCCAAACTCTCACAAGAATTAGTGAACCAAATACTGCCTCTAGCACTCAATGGTTTCTCCAGTCCAGAGCTCCAAATGCTTTTATATTCCTTCTCTAAAAACAAAGTATAAAATCCACATGGCCAAGTCCATCAAGTGACACCTCAGTCGCTGTACCAAATTGTGTCCTCGTTCATTTGTTGCTACAAAAAATGACCCAGACAAAAAGCAACTTAGGCAAGAAGAGGGTTTATTTGGGTTACATCTCTAGGTCATAGACCCTTATTTGAGGGGAAGCCAAGGCAGGGACTAGTGGAAAGCCCTTGATGCTGCTTCAAGAGTATTGACAAGAATATTCACATTGGTCTAGGACAAGCCTCAAGAATACAGCCAAGGAATGTACTGCATTCCTTGTATCTTGGTCATCCTGAAAAAACCCTAGACACAGTGACCACAGGACTTTGTTCATGCCTTGTTTGTTCCTTGACTTCTTTGTCTTTGACCTAAAACTGACCCTATTCTTCGCATGTACCTAGAATGGTATAAAAGCAGACTAGAAAAAAAATAAACCTGCTTCAGCACTGGCTGAAGTCATGTTATAATGTTGTGTAATTGCCTTCTCTTTCTTTAATCCTCCACTCCCTCCCTCAAGATCCTGTCGACTGACTGAGCTAGTTTGGTCAGGGATTAAAGAATCTATCTAGGCACATATGCACAGACCACAGCAAAGAAACAGAAAAAAAAATTCATCCATCCATCCATCCATCCATCCATCCATCCATCCATCCATGCCCATTTGCTTGCTGGTTCTTTTTTTTTTTTTTTTTTTTTTGGTTCTTTTTTTTGGAGCTGGGGACCGAACCCAGGGCCTTGCGCTTCCTAGGTAAGCGCTCTACCACTGAGCTAAATCCCCAGCCCCTGCTTGCTGGTTCTTATAGCTTTCTCCTGCCTTATATAGGTACAAACTCCTGCCTAGGGAATGATACTATTCATAATAGGCTGGGTCTTTCTATACTAATTATCAAGAGAATCCCCTACAAACATGCCCACTGGACAATCTGACCTAGGCAATTCCTGAATTAAAGTTGTTTCGAGGTGATTCTAGGTTGTGTTGACAGTTTAAACTAACCAGGTACACCATGGAATCATGATTTGTCAAGGATGGCTGCCTTACTCTTCCCCTTGCCACTAGTTTAAAGAAGAAAAAAAAACATGAAGCAATAACAATAGTGTTGGAAAGGGAAATCAAAATGAGCCCAAGTTTTGGAACTAGATAGGAATCTAGTTTCATTTTTTTTTTTATTCATTTATTATATATAAGTACACTGTAGCTGTCTTCAGATAGACCAGAAGAGGGCATCAGAACTCTCTACAGATGGTTGTGAGCCACCATGTGGTTGCTGGGAATTGAACTCATGACCTCTGGAAGAGCAGTCGGTGCTCTTAACCGCTGAGCCATCTCTCCAGCCCTAGTTTCATTTTTTTTTATTAATTATTTCTTGTTTACATTTCGATTGTTATTCCCTTTCCCAGTTTCTGGGCCAACATCCCCCTAACCCCTCCCAATCCCCTTCTATATGGGTGTTCCCCTCTCCATCCTCCCCCCATTACCGCCCTCCCAACAACAATCACGTTCACTGGGGGTTCAGTCTTAGCAGGACCAAGGGCTTCCCCTTCCACTGGTGCTCTTACTAGGCTATTCATTGCTACCTATGAGGTTGGAGCCCAGAGTCAGTCCATGTATAGTCTTTGGGTAGTGGCTTAGTCCTTGGAAGCTCTGGCTGGTTGGCATTGCTGTTCATATGGGGTCTCAAGCCCCTTCAAGCTCTTTCAGCCCTTTCTAAGATTCCTTCAACTGGGGTCCCATTCTCAGTTCAGTAGTTTGTTGCTGGCATTCACCTATGTTGGTTGTCGTTTTGTCCTAACAACAGTGTCCTTTGCCTTACAGAAGCTTTGCAGTTTTATGAAATCCCATTTGTCAATTCTTGATCTTAGAGCATAAGCCATTGGTGTTTTGTTCAGAAAATTTTCTCCAGTGCCCATGTGTTCGAGATGCTTCCCCACTTTTTCTTCTATTAGTTTGAGTGTATCTGGTTTGATGTGGAGGTCCTTGATCCACTTGGACTTACGCTTTGCTTTTGTTTTGGTTTTGGTTTTTTTCTTTTTTCTTTTTTTTTCCGGAGCTGGGGACCGAACCCAGGGCCTTGCGCTTGCTAGGCAAGCACTCTACCACTGAGCTAAATCCCCAACCCTGGACTTAGGCTTTGTACAGGGTGATAAGAATGGATCGATCTGCATTCTTCTACATGCTGACCTCCAGTTGAATCAGCACCATTTGCTGAAAATGCTATCTTTTTTCCATTGGATGGTTTTGACTCCTTTGTCAAAAATCAAGTGACCATAGGTGTGTGGATTCATTTCTGGGTCTTCAATTCTATTTAACTGGTCTATCTGTCTGTCTCTGTACCAATACCATGCAGTTTTTATCACTATTGCTCTGTAATACTGCTTGAGTTCAGGGATAGTGATTCACCCGGAAGTCCTTTTATTGTTGAGGATAGTTTTAGCTGTCCTGGGTTTTTTGTTATTCCAGATGAATTTGGAAATTGTTCTGTGTAACTCTTTGAAGAATTGGATTGGTATTTTGATGGGGATTGCATTGAATCTGTAGATCGCTTTTGGTAAAATGGCCATTTTTACTATATTAATCCTGCCAATCCATGAGCATGGGAGATCTTTCCATCTTCTGAGGTCTTCCTCAATTTCTTTCTTCAGAGGCTTGAAGTTCTTATCGTACAGATCTTTCACTTGCTTGGTTAAAGTCACACCGAGGTATTTTATATTATTTGGGACTATTGGGAAGGTTGTCGTTTCCCTAATTTCTTTCTTGGCTTGTTTCTCTTTTGTGTAGAGGAAGGCTACTGATTTATTTGAGTTAATTTTATAGCCACTTTGCTGAAGGTGTTTATCAGGTTTAGTAGTTCTCTGGTGGTAGTTTTGGGATCACTTAAATATATTATCATATCATCTGCAAATAGTGATATTTTGACTACTTCTTTTCCAATCTGTATCCCTTTGAAATCCTTTTCTTGTCTGATTGCTCTGGCTAGAACTTCAAGAACTATATTGAATAAGAAGGGAGAGAGTTCAGACGAGATTGGGCGCGTTCAGGGTGGTATGGCCGTAGACAAGAAGGGAGAGAGTGGGCAGCCTTCTCTAGTCCCTGATTTTAGAGGGATTGCTTCAAGTTTCTCTTCATTTAGTTTAATGTTAGCTACTGGTTTGGTGTATATGACATTTACTATGTTTAGGTATGGGCCTTGAATTCCTATTCTTTCCAGGACTTTTTTCCAGGAAGGGGTGTTGAATTTTGTCAAATGCTTTCTCAGCATCTAATGAAATGATCATGTGGTTTTGTTCTTTCAGTTTGTTTATGTAATGGATTATGTTGATGGTTTTCCGTATATTAAACCATCCCTGCATGCCTGGGATGAAGCCTACTTGATCATGGTGGATGATTGTTTTGATGTGCTCTTGGATTCGGTTTGCCAGAATTTTATTGAGTATTTCTGTGTCTATATTCATAAGGGAAATTGGTCTGAAGTTCTTTTTTGTTGGGACTTTGTGTGGTTTAGGTATAAGAGTAATTGTGGCTTCATAGAAGGAATTCGGAAGTGCTCCATCTGTTTCAATTTTGTGGAATAGTTTGGATAGTATTGGTACGAGGTCTTCTATGAATGTCTGATAAAATTCTGCACTGAGCGCATCTGGACCTGGGCTCTTTTTGGTTGGGAGACCTTAATGACTGCTTCTATTTCCTTAGGAGTTCTGGGGTTGTTTAAATGGTTTATCTCTTCCTGATTTAACTTCAGTACCTGGTATCTGTCTAGGAAATTGTCCATTTCCTGCAGATTTTCAAGTTTTCTTGAATATAGGCTTTTGTAGTAGGATCTGATGATTTTTTGAATTTCCTCTGATTCTGTAGTTATGTCTCCCTTTTCATTTCTGATTTTGTTAATTTGGACACACTCTCTGTGTTCTCTCGTTACTCTGGCTAAGGGTTTATCTATCTTGTTATTTTCTCAAAGAACCAACTTTTGTTCTGTTGATCCTTTGTATAATCCTTTTTGTTTCTACTTGGTTGATTTCCGCTCTGAGTTTGATTATTTCCTGCCTTCTACTCCTCCTGGGTGTATTTGTTCTTTTTGTTCTAGAGCTTTTAGGTGTGCTGTCAAGCTGCTGACATATGCTCTCTCCTGCTTCTTTCTGCAGGCACTCAGAGCTATGAGTTTTCCTCTTAGCACAGCTTTCATTGTGTCCCATAAGTTTGGGTAAGTTATACCTTCATTTTCATTAAATTCTAAGAAGTCTTTAATTTCTTTCTTTGTATCTTCCTTGACAAGGTTATCACTGAGTAGAACATTGCTCAATTTCCATGTATATGTGGGCGTTCTTCCCTTATTGTTGTTGAAGACCAGCTTTAGCCCGTGATGGTCTGATAGGAAACATGGGATTATTTCTATCTTTCTGTATTTATTGAGGCCTGTTTTATGACCAATTATATGGTCAATTTTGTAGAAAGTACCATGAGGTGGTGAGAAGAAGGTATATTCTTTTGCTTTAGGATAGAATGTTCTATAAATATCTGTTAAGTCCATTTGGCTCATGACTCCTCTTAGTCTGTCTATGTCTCTGTTTAATTTCTGTTTCCATGATCTGTCCATTGATGAGAGTGGGGTGTTGAAATCTCCTATTATTGTGTGGTGCACTCTGTGCGTTGAGCCTTAGTAAGGTTTCCTTTATGTATGTAGGTGCCCTTGTATTTGGAGCATAGATATTCAGGATTGAGAGTTCATCTTGGTGGATTTTTCCTTTGATGAATATGAAGTGTCCTTCCTTATCTTTTTGGATGACTTTTGGTTGAAAATTGATTTTATTCGATATTAGAATGGCTACTCCAGCTTGCTTCTTCAGACCATTTGCTTGGAATGCTGTTTTCCAGCCTTTCACTCTGAGGTAGTGTCTGTCTTTGTCTCTGAGGTGTGTTTCCTGTAGGCAGCAGAATGCAGGGTCCTCATTGTTTATCCAGTTTGTTAATCTATGTCTTTTTATTGGGGAGTTGAGTCCATTGATGTTGAGAGATATTAAGGGATAGTGATTGTTGCTTCCTGTTATATTCATATTTGGATGTAAGATTATGTTTGTGTGCTTTTCTTCTCTTTGTTTTGTTGCCAAGACAATTAGTTTCTTGCTTTTTCTAGGGTGTAGCTTGCCTCCTTATGTTGGACTTTACCATTTATTATCCTTTGTAGCACTGGATTTGTAGAAAGATATTGTGTAAATTTGGTTTTGTCATGGAATATCTTGGTTTCTCCATCTATGTTAATTGAGAGTTTTGCTGGGTACAGTAACCTGGGCTGGCATTTGTGTTCTCTTAGGGTCTGTGTGACATCTGCCCAGGATCTTCTGGCTTTCATAGTCTCTGGTGAGAAGTCTGGTGTGATTCTGATAGGTCTGCCTGTATATGTTACTTGACCTTTTTCCCTTACTGCTTTTAATATTCTTTGTTTTGTGCATTTGGTGTTTTGACTATTATGTGATGGGAGGAGTTTCTTTTCTGGTCCAATCTATTTGGAGTTCTGTAGGCTTCTTGTATGTTTATGGGCATCTCTTGCTTTAGGTTAGGGAAGTTTTCTTCTATGACTTTGTTGAAGATATTTACTGGTCCTTTGAGCTGGGAGTCTTCACTTTCTTCTATACCTATTATCCTTAGGCTTGATCTCATTGAGTCCTGGATTTCCTGTATGTTTTGGACCAGTAGCTTTTTCCATTTTCCATTATCTTTGACAGTTGTGTCGATGATTTCTATAGAATCTTCTGCTCCTGAGATTCTCTCTTCTATCTCTTGTATTCTGTTGGTGATGCTTGTATCTACGGCTCCTTGTCTCTTCCTTTGTTTTTCTTTATCCAGGGTTGACTTCCTTTGTGCTTTCTTTATTGCTTCTATTTCCATTTTTAATTCCTTCACCTGTTTGTGTTTTCCTGGAATTCTTTCAGGGATTTTTGCATGTCTTCTCTATAGTCTTCTACTTGTTTATGTTTTCCTGCGTTTCTCTAAGGAAGTTCTTTATGTCTTTCTTGAAGTCCTCCATCATTATGATCAAATATGATTTGAAATCTAGATCTTGCTTTTCTGGTGTGCTTGGATATTCAGTGTTTGCTTTGGTGGGAGAATTGGGCTCTGATGATGCCATGTAGTCTTGGTTTCTGTTGCTTGGGTTCCTGAGCTTGCCTCTTGCCATCAGGTTGTCTCTGGTGTTACCTTTTCTGCTCTTTCTGACAGTGGCTAGACCGTCCTATAGGCAGGCCTGTGTGTCAGGAGTGCTATAGACCTGTTTTCCTGTTTTCTTTCTGCCAGTTATGGGAACAGAGTGTTCTGCTTTCAGGCGTATAGTTTTTCCTGTCTACAGGTCTTCAGCTGTTCCTGTGGACCTGTGTCCTGAGTCCACCAGGCAGGTCACTTGGGGCAGAAAAGTTGGTCTTACCTGTGGTCCCTCGGCTGCAGTTGCTCTTGGGGCTGCTTTTGAGCTCTCCATGAGGGCGGCAACCAGGAGGGCTTGGGCCACCTTTACCCAGGCCCCCGTCCACCAGAGTCTCAGATGGCATTAGGTATTTTCCTCTAGAGTCAGTCAGAAATGTGGGCAGAGTGTAGTCTTTTCTGGTTTCCCAGACCTGTCTGCCCCTCTGAAGGTTTAGCTCTCCCTCCCATGGGATTTGGGTGCAGGGAGTAGTTGACCGGGTCCCTTCACGTCTGGGCGGTGTCTTAAGTGCAAGGGACCTGCCGCTTGAGTGCCCCTATCTTCCCTCTAGTTTCATTCTTTTACATCTGGATATTCACCATATTAATGACATAATGTATATTTTTTATTTTGTTTCTAGTAAGGTTTTACTTCTTATTTTATAGTAACGCATTTGCATTCGAGAGAGAGAGAGAAAGAAAGAGAGAGAGAGAGAGAGTGTGTGTGTGTGTGTGTGTGTGTGTGTGTGTGTAGCAGTCACAGGTCAATCTATGAGAGGCAGGATCTCACATATTATAGACTGGCTTTGACCTTAAATTCCTGATCCTTTAACCTCCATCTCTGAAATGTTGGGGTTGGAGATGTACACTACCACACATGATTTATGTAGATCAAACCCTCTCTACCAAGTAAACCACACTGTCATTCCTCAAAACACACTTTAAAAAATATGTATGTGTGTGTGGGGGAATTTGCTTGCCTATATGCAAGTACATCATGTGCATACAGGGCCCATGGAGGCCAGAAGAAAGAGGTGGATTCCCTAGAACCAGCATTATAGATTGTTGTGAGCCACCATGTGGGTGCTGGGAATCACATGAGGCTTCTAGAAAAACATCCAATCCTATCTTAACCACTGAGTCACCCGTAATATATTTTTGTCAATTACATGTGGCACACACCCTTAATCTCTTTAGAGGCCAAAGAGGTATGCATAGTGAGTTCTAGGTCAGCCCAGCCAGGAATACATAGAAAGAAAGACCTTGTCTCGGATAGATAGATAGATAGATAGATAGATAGATAGATAGATAGATGGATGGATGGATGGATGGATGGATGGATGGATGGATGGATGGACGGACGGACGGACGGACAGATGGGTGGATTGGTGGGTAGGGAGGGAGGGATGCTGTGTGGGGTCATGTGAATGTGACCCAAAGGGAATGAACATACAACAGTACATACAATATGTCAACTATTCTGAAAGGCTCAAAGCACTGACAATCTCATAGATCCCTTAGAGAAGAGATCTGAGCACCCCCCACAAAAAGTTATTCCTTTCTTCTAGATGTTGACCAAAGTAATAAAGACTCATTTACTCATAATTCTGTGTACAAGTTTTATTTTTCATAGTAATTGTTACTAATGGATTTTAGTTAATTTTTTTGTATTTACATTTTATATACACATTTATACTTGGTAGGTAAAGAAACTGTACAATAAAAAAAAATAAGAGAAAGGAATACAGAATGTAGGACCACCTTAGCAAACTAATACATGAAAATAAGGTTTAATCTAGGCCGAGTAGTATAAATTCAAAGAGATTATTCCCAGAGGTTATGTGCCTTTTATGAGGGCCACCGATATCAAGGGATAGTCCTGATGCTAGACCCTATTAAGACTCTAGAAACTCCCTCAGTATTCTGTTATACTACCAGTTTCACTGAGCCAGTCCCTATGACAGGAGTTAATTCCACAGGGTTCCTGAGGCTAGAAGGATCAACCCATAGGGTAAAAATATATGTACTTCCTCTGGTCCCATACTCCTAAGGCAGTTTATTATCCAATAAGGAAGAATCTCTGGCTTGTTAGTCTAAAGACTAAATACGCATGTCCATACTAACAGAAATGTGTGCTTCTATGCTGTTTCAAACCAAACTGCAACATCAAAACAGTATAAATCTAGTCAATAACCAAATGGTATTTTACACAGATATTAACCATAATACTCAAATGATTTAGGTTAGGTTAAAAATTAAGAATAATAAATTTAATGTCAATTTACCAATGATTAATAATTTATATGAGATGCCATTAGACTAAGAAAAAAGGTAAAATTACTTTTACTATTATTCCCATCAATTAGAAAAAATATGCATAGAGTTTCACAAGTCTTAGACTTAGCTATATAAAGTTTTAAATTTCAAACTGAAATTAATAAAATTTGTTTCTATAGATAGAACATGGATTTTAACTAAAAAATTCAAGTCTTGTAAGTAGTGTGTTATCTCGAACTCTTAGAATTCATTGCTTTTTTTATTCTTATTCTCAAAGTCAAGTCTTCGGTTCACTAAAGTGCAAAAAGATCTTCCATTCTACCAGTTACTTAGTTTTTTAATGTTAAGTTACTACATAACAATTTGCAGACAAGAAACAAAAAGGTGAAAATTCTTTTGTGATGGAAATTACTTAGAAAACAATTTCTCTTCAAAAACAAAGGGACACAACACTTTGGGGAACACCATAAGCAAAACAAGAAATAATGCCCATCCATCAGGATTCCAGTTCTAGAGGATGAGAACGAACTTCCGTAGCCTATGAGTGAGGTAAGCAAGGGCTTTAGTGACTAACGGAACTGCTGCTTGCTAATGGTCTAGATAGCTTCAAAAGCTCAGAACTGGAGATAATACATGTGTTCTATCTAGTTTTGGAGAGTAAAATAGGATTTAACAATCCTACTCTGACCCCAAATGTGCATTTGTAGTTAATTGTTAAAAAAAGAAAGGACATAAAAAATTGAAGTTTCTGTGAAGCTATTTAAAAAAAATTATTGCATTAAAATATTCACTCCAAATTATGGAGTATGTAATAGCCAACTAAGCCTTTTCCTCTGAAAAATGGCTCTCCCCAGGTACGTTTTTTATTAATACTGTCAATAAATTATGTATTTCATTTACTTCAACGATGGAATTTAAACCCAGCAGTTTTCCAGCTCTTGATTCTTCTCTCCAACATTTTCTTCCACACTATCTACACAGGAAAGAGAAAAACTTTCCCCCAAAACTACCTTTTGCATTTCAGTTTGTCACTAACTCAAAGGTTAGCTCTTCAAAGCAGGACTGTTGTTCTTATCCCCTTCTTTAATGTCCTTTGTTACAGAAGCAAAGACCTGAAAAGAGCATGAAACAAAGAGATTTAAATGACCATGGTTATAAACACAGAAAGCTTTTTTGAAATATTAGCATTCTCAAGTCCTTTTTCAAAGGTCTTTCCCTGGGCAGGGTCTCACATGGTCCACACTGGCACTGAACCTGTTGCTTCACAGAGGATGACTGAACGCTGACTTGCTGCTACCTCACGCGCTGAGATTATAGGCACACGCCTCTGCCATCCCAGGCTCCAGATCGCCTGGGGTTTTTGTTTGCGTTGGCTTTTCTTGTTATTAGTTTTTACATTTTCTTGGTTCACTGGTTGTACATATGAGTATGTGTGATGCCTTGGTCAGCAGACTGCGTGGATGGATTGGTTGTCTTCTGCCGTGTGGGCCCTGGGGATTGAACCCCGGCAGCTAGACTTGACCGCAGGAGTCTGCACTCGCTGAGCCACCGCCCCTCCTCTCCTGCTCCTTTTTTTTGAAAGCCCAATTCTATGGACTATACTTAGATTCCAGTTTTCAGCAACTGCAAATTACTGTGATATTACTGGACCAATATTCTTACATTTCACTTTCAAAGGCTGTTAAGCTATGAAATTAAAAGACAGCTTGTGACATCCATGGATAACAAACAATGTTTATTTTTATGTTATTATTTTAACCAGTGTATGTGCTTCTCCCAACAAGACTAAGCATCTGAAAGTCCAGGATCTCTGAGTGTGGTAGCAGATACTGTATTCCCAGAACAGGAAGATTAAAAGTTTGAACAAGAATGACCCAATGGCTCATCTATTTGAATGCTTGGTCACCTGGGAGTGGGATGACTTGAGAGGGGTTAGGAAGTGTGACCTTATTGGAGTACATGTGTCATTAGGGGTATGCTTTGGGTTTCAAAGTCTCAAGCAAGGCTGAGTATCTCTCTTCCTGCTGCCTACAGCTCCAGATATAGAATTCTCAGCAACCATTATCTGAATGAATGCTGCCATGCTCCCCACCATGAGGATTATGGACTAAACTAAGCAAGTCCCAGTTAAAATGCTGTGATCATGGTGTCTCTTCACAGCATAGTACACTGACTAAGATAAAGGTCATCCTTAGAGCTATACAGTAAAATCAAGTCAAGCCAGGGGTTGGGGATTTAGCTCAGTGGTAGAGCGCTTGCCTAGGAAGCACAAGGCCCTGGGTTCAGTCCCCAGCTCCGAAAAAAAGAACCAAAAAAAAAAAAAAAAAAAAAAAAGATCAAGTCAAGCCTGACTCAAAACAACAAAAAGCCAGGATCATACATTAGGTTCTTTCTGTTGTAAGCTTTTAGCACACAGCAGCTGGGGCTTTTTGGTGTTGGTCTCTTGTTTTGAATGTGTTTGTTTGTTTGTTTGTTTGTTTGTTTGTTTGTTTGTGTGTGTCAGCATGCATGGGCACAGTACATGTGTGAAGTCAGTGCTCTTGCTTCCATTGCGTGGGACCCAGGGGTTAAACTCATACTTGATGTCATACTTGGCAGCAGGAACCTTTACCCTTGAACCAGTCTCAGGCAGGTGTTTAATACAATTCGTGCCTTTTGAAATATCAAAATAGCCCATGACTGCTCTGGTGATGGTGTGACTACTAGAGGTGGCAATTCACTAAATACTGCAGGACTTTGTAAAGCTGTAAGTTTAGATACATAGAAAAGAGAATCCATTTTAAATCATCCCATCTCAAAGCCAAACTTACTTTCTTTCAGTTTAAGCACTAGCATTGTGATACAGATAATAAGTTTGCAAAAAGTCAACAGATAATATTAACTATCAAAAGTTAAAAATTAAATAAAGTCACCCTACCTGAGTCCACTTCTTGGTGCTATTCTGCATCTGAATGGCTGCGATGCAGCTGAAAAGCTTCTCTGATGTTATGTCTTCTGGCAATTTGGTAAGAAATTGTGCTATATGAATAAAGTCCATCTGTAGGAGAATATCTTCATATAGCCTGAGGATTCCTAGTCCAGTCCTAAATAAAAATTCCTCCCCATCTCTACAAAACACATCCCAGACGCGGCAGGCCAGATCAAGAGGCAGTGATTTGCTGTACAGTGTGAAGATCCTAGAGTGAAGGGAGAAACGGTTACTGACCATGCACTGACTCACTGACTCAGTAAGCATCACTAGGGAAAAGAAGTATTCAGAGATAAAAGGACAAATACATTACAATGTTTTTCTTCAAAACTTGAATAGTGAGATATTAAGCAGTAATTAATGACTTTAAGTAAATTTAGAACCTCACATGGAGATAGTATGGAATAAACTGGGGTTTAAAATAGCGTAATGGTTAGAGGCATGGGGCTCCGAAACCAGAATGCTTGAGTTTGAATTTATAATTTCCAAATGTGGGATTGAACATAATATTTAATTTACTGAAAGGAGGAGAAAGGAGAAGGCCCAAATGACTAGGAAGATATCATATTTGATCAAGGTCATTATTTTTTTTTTCCATCAAACCCTAAAGCCAGTCTGGGTTCTGAGGTAGAGCACCTGTCTATCATGCAAGATACCTGGTTAATATTCTCAGCATAAATGGGATAAACTGCATATGGTGGCACATGCCTGAGACTCTAGCGCTCGGGAGGTGGACTGTGACGATCAGAATGGTAAGGCCATCCTCAGCTACATACGAAGTTTAAGGCCAGCCTGAACTAGAAGCCCTGACTCAAAATTTAGTAAAATTCCACAACTACTCCTAAAAAAGTTGTTTTTCAATGTCATGTGTCTGCCTGAATGTATGTCTGTGCATGCAGTACCTGAGGAGACCAAAAGAGGGCATCCAATTCCCCAGAATTGGAGTTACAAACAGTTATGAGCCACTTAGAAGGGTGCTGAAACTTGAACCCAGCTTCAGCCAGTGCTACTAACTACTGAGCTATCTCTCCAGCCCCAAATTCTCCATTTGTTATCAGAATTCAACAATGATATTAAAGTCAACTGGCTGTTGCTTACCACATAAATTCTCAGAATTAGAACATATTGGAAATAAAATATATATTAGCATCTAAATAGGGAATATTCCTATTTTAGAACTTTTGATAAAGCTTTAAAAAACATCTCTTAGTAAAGAAATACTACAATATAATATAGCTTTTCTGTGTTATGAATAAATTGCAATTACTTTTTCTAAGATATTAGTATATGCCAGGCATTAAATAAGATAATCCATTACTATAATTCACTACATTTCAAGATATTACTATAATCTTTATTTTAAAAAACAACATGTATTTAATCTGTGTGTGTGCCTGCATGGGGGTGTGAGCATGTACATGCTGTATATATATGCCATAATGAATATGGATGTCAGAGGACAACTACTGGTAGTTGGCTTTTGCCTTCCACCTTGTGGAACTGGGCCTCTCTTGCTTTTACGCTTTGCTCATTACTCCAGGCTACTTCCTAGTGGCTCTCCTGTCTCTGCCTCCCATATGGCCATTGGAAGGTTGAGATATGTGCCACTGCATCTGGAGTTTTACATATGTTTGGGGAATCAAACTCAGGTTGCCAGGTTTGTGTGGCAAGTACTTTCCCATGCTGACCCTCTTCCCAGCTCCCTATCCTCCCTTGTTTAAAAAAAAATTTGTGTGTGTGTGTGTGTGTCTGTGTCTGTGTGAGTGTGTGTGTGTGTGTGTGTGTGTGTGTGTGTGTGTGTGCGCGTATGTGACATGACTACAGGCAGAAGGTGTTAGATCCTCTGGAGCTGGAGTTACAGGCTGTGGTGAAGCTGTTCAAGCTAGGTGAACTCAGGTTCTTGGTGAGAGTAGCTTGCACCCTTAATAGCTGAGCAATGTCTATGGGTTCTTCCCTATTCCTTTAATAAAAATATTTAATAATAACAACAACAATAATGACGATGATGAAGAAGAAACTAATTTCAATCCAGTCTATGTTTTTTGTTTGTTTCCTTTTTCAAGACAGGATTTCTCCTTCTAGCCCTGGAACTCACTTTGCAGACCTGGCTGGCCTTGAACTCACAGAGATCCTCCTGTGTCTGCCTCCTAAGCACTGGGATTAAAGGCATGCACCACCAAGCCTGACTCCAGTCTATGTTTTTAGATACATCCTTACAAAATGTTGGACTTTTTCATTTTTAAGGAAAAGTGCCTTTTATATGTATAATCTCACCCATCAGATTTACTACATTTCCTAAGAAAGGAGAAAGTTATTCTTTATTTCTTTTTTACTGTTACTTAATGTCTCTTAGTGACTTACCAATCTATCAAATATATATCTGGTGTAAGATTGTATGACTTGAAATGAAGAAATAGTTTGGATAGGTTTTCCTCAAAGAATACTTCAAATGTTGCAAAATACTTCAACATCTATATACAGAAAAAATAAATAAAATTATAAAATAATCTACTACAGAAAGAGAAATTGTTAATATTAATAGAAAATTTTATTAGCAACTATTTTGAGTTGCTTCAAATTTTCCAAAACTGTTATTTAATGAAAAGTTTGTCTATTTGATTAGACTACCTCAGTTTCTTCATGGTTTTTATTGTAAGCAGACGTTCAGAACACAGAAACATGTGAGGAAAGCACAGTCTACCCCAAACGTTCATACCATGCTGTGATCCACACGGAAGAAGGCGAGCTGGCACGGCCTGTTCAGGAGATTTGCAAACGCAATGAAGGCGTCTGCTTCCTCCAGATTGAGGATGAGTACGGCTGCGATGAAGGACATCCCTTGGACCTTCAAAGGAAGAAAGAATAAAAATGGTTTTAAATCATTCTACGGTTTATTTATACTCCTCAAAATTTACAAACTGATATTAAGAAGAATTTACCAGTTTTGTTCTTCTTCCCAGTAAAAGCAACTACTATGAAATTTCAATGGCTGTGAATTTCCCTAATTTTATATTTGTTCATGTGATAGAGTTTAATTAATCAGAAAAAATTAAATCAGCTTTTATTTGGTCTAAGAGCCTATCTCAGTGTACCAACTACCTTTCATGCCTTCTTAATCTGAATCTTTCGAAATTACATGTTAATGAGAATTAAGTGGTTGTTTTCACATTCTAGCATATGAAGAACAAAGAATAAAGGAGAGCTGTAAGATAAAATACTAAAATTCAAATGGAGAAGTTGTTGGGCTTAAAAGAGCCTGAATTTGTGAGGAATCACAAGAAAGAAATGAAAGGGAAATCCTGCAAAGAAGCTTGAACAAAGAAATGGGAACAAAAGAACCCATGTAGAATACAACATACGCCATAGGATGATAGCTGGCTTCCTTCTAAGCAGTTGGCAAGAGATGGAAAGCCTCCTCTTCAGGTAAACCAATAAGCTCAAAGGAGCCACAGATACTTCATCTGTGTCTGTAAAGAGCTGTCCTGGGAGTATAGACAAGATGTTTGTATGTAGAGAGCAGACTGAAATGAATACTCACGTAACCAACGTCAGGTCTGTAACATGTATATGCCCCTAGGATACTATGCAAAACATCGTGGTATGGGCCACCCTTAGGGAAAAAAAGAATAAAATTTGAAACTAGAAGTAAGTATCTTTAGGTTAATGCTCATATAATATGAAAAACTATAAAACTATGTAGCATTCCATAAATGACCAGTTTTAGCACATTTAATCATTATAAAAATAGTCTAAATGTATTCTATCAAGATGTTTACAGAAGTAATAAAAGTTTAATCTTGAATAATAAGTCAAATATATTTACTCACTTGAATAAAACTTATAAAATTTGCAATAGATATGATAAACGCAAACAATTTTCTATTTAATTCTTTTGCTATTTTATCTATATACACATGAGGATTGAAACTGGGGTCTTGCACAAGTCATTATACTAAGTACATTTCACTTCATATAATTTCAGAAAAGTAAAGTAAATAAAATGAAGTAGGCCAGATGTGCTGCACATGGCTTTAATCTCAGTAAAGCAGAAGCATAAACGAGTCTGAGATCAGCATAACCTACAGTGATCTCCCAGACAGCTGAGGCTCTACACTAAGACCCTGCCTAATAAAAAAGCCAGCTAGCTATATACTAAGTTATGTTAGTTAACTTTAATAGCAATAGTAATCTGTAAAATGTATGCGTATGGGTGTTCTGTCTGAATGTTCATAAGTGTTCTGCCTGAGTGTGTATTTGTGTACCGTGCATGTGCGTGATATTGATGGAAGCCAAAAGAGGGTGGTGACAGATCCCCTGGAACTACAATTAGTAGACGGCTGTGATCTGCCACAAGGGAGTCAGAAACTGAACCCTGGTACTCTAGAAGAACAACCAATTGCTCTTAAGAGCTGAGCCGTCCCTCCAGCTCCAGTGTTTTGTTTTTCATTTATTTACTTATTGTGCATGTGTATAGGCACATGCAGGCCACGGAGTGCATGTGAAGGTCAGAGGGCAACCGTCAGGAACTGGCTCTCTCCTTCCACTGCTTGGGTTCCGCAGGATCAGCCTCAAGTTGTCGGACTTTGGCAGCAAGCGCCTTTACCTGCTGAGCTATCTCACTGGTCTCAAGAGCAAAAATTTCTATTAATCACATAGCCTTTATTACAGATAAACTATTTATAAGCACCTTAATATTAAAAATTAAAGATAGCCAGCTATGCCTGTAAAAAATATGAAAGTAATGTATTTCTTCCTCATTCAATGGTAATTCTAAACAATTTGGATCTAATGTATTTATATTTTAACATTTTGTAAGACAAGTTCATTAATAATTCAAATATATAATATAATTCGCTATAAAAATGTAAGTGCCGGGTTGGGGATTTGGCTCAGTGGTAGAGCGCTTGCCTAGCAAGCGCAAGGCCCTGGGTTCGGTCCCCAGCTCCAAAAAAAAAAAAAAAAATATATATATATATATATATAAGTGCCTACTACTTAACAAGTATATGCTATGACATATCTGCTATGTTCCACAGAAAACAAATTCCTTAATTTTTAGTTTTGCATTTTTATATAAAGGCCCAAATTATTTTTAATTTTTAAATTTTTATTTATTTTAAGTATATGAGTGTTTTATCTGCATGCATGTGTCTGGTGCCCAAGGAGGTCAAAAGAGGCAGTCAAATCCCCTGGCTCTGGAGTCAGGGAAGGTTGTCATGCTCTTAACCATGGAGCCATTTCTCCAGTCCTGCTTTTAAAAAGAAGTTTCGTTTGTTTTTTATGGCAGAGTGTCACTATATAGCTGTGAGCTCTGAAACTCTATGTGGATGAGGCTGGCCTCTAGCTCAGAGATCCACTTACCTCTGCCTTCAGAGTGCTGGGATTAAAGCCATGCACCACAATGCCTAGCCTTTTCTCAAATTTTTAAAGTATTTTTTCTTTAAAAAAATAATGCCTGGGGGCTGGAGAGACGGCTCAGTGATTAAGAGCACAGGCTGCTCTTCCAGAGGACCCAGGTTCAATTCCTAGCACCCACCTGGTACTAGCTCACAAGTGTCTACAACACCTATTCCAGGGGATCCAACACACTCACATAGACATACATACAGACAAAACACCATGCACATAAAATAAAGATAAATAAATATTATAAAAATAGTAATGCCTGGCTAGGTATGATAACTCACTTATTTATTAATTCCAGCACTTAGAAGGTAGAGGTAAATGGCTCTCGAGTGATTTCTACAGCAGCCTATTCTATTAGGGGATCCCAAGCCAGCCAGGGTTAAATAGTGAGACTCTGTCCCAAAAGTTAAATATAAAATAAAATAAAATAAAATAAAATAAAATAGTGCCTATAGAGTCATAGAATTTGTACCACTGAGTATTGAAAGAATAAACAGTAGTTAAAAACTGATTAGAAAACCTCACCTTCTGAAAGATGTAGAGAGATGGAAATGTACGAGATATGTCCAACTTAATTAATTCCAGACTAGCCTCTCGGTCAGCAACAGATAGACCTGCATTACCAAACATAAAATTAAAACAGGCTGAGCACACTGCCTATATGTTAAAGTAAGCGGAAAAGCAGAATAATCTAGAATGTTCAAGGAACACTCAACAGCCTTCCTAGAATTAGAACTTAGCTTCTTCACGTAGCCTAGGTCAGCCTCAAACTTCAATTCCCTAAGTAACTTTGGACTCCCGATCCTCTTGCCTCTACCCTCCTGAGATAGCATTATAGCCTGTGCCAGCATACCTAAGTTATGTAGTGCTGCGAATTGACCTCAGGACCTTGTGCATGCTAGGCAGGCACTCTACTGAGCTACATCTTTAGTCCTCTTTCTTTTGTGAGGCAGAGTCTCGCTCTGTAACCCAGGCTAACTAACTGCACAATCATATCAGCCCTCTTGTCTCGACCTTATGAGTTCTGGGATTATAGATAAGCAAACATGTGTATTCTCATTCTCTCTCTCCCTCCTCCCACTCTCCTCCTTCTCTCTCTCTCTCTCTCTCTCTCTCTCTCTCTCTCTCTCTCTCTGAACTTGTCTCTCTGTCTCTCTCTCTGTCTGTCTGTCTCTCTCTCTGAATCTGTCTCTCTCTCTGTCTGTCTGTCTCTCTCTCTCTGTCTGTCTGTCTCTCTCTCTCTCTCTGTGTTTGTGTGTGTGTGTGTGTGTGTGTGTGTGTGTGTGTGTGAATGCACAAGGCAACAATTTCTCATGTAATGTAGGTTGGCCTTGAATTTACTCTGTAACCAAGGCTAGCACTGAACTCATTTTGATTTGGCTCTCCCCACCCCTACTGATTACTGAAATCATAGGAATATGCTCCCATACGAAGCTTTGAATTTAGTCTCTTTTACTAAGGAAACATAAGTGCATTCATCAGAAAAATTTATGGTGAAAGAATTCTGTTCTAGTCCTTATTGAATATAAAGACAAACCAATACTCCTATGGTAGTAACTAGGGAAAGATCCTAGTTAGAAACATCAGGGCTGACGGTTCTATAGTTAAGACTATATATATGTACAAGTTCAGATCCCAGCATCCACATAACAAGCTCTGCATGGCCATGAAGGTCTCCAGCCTTAACACTGAGAGGCTGAGAAAGAAGGGCTGGGCTGGCTGTTGTTCAGCACAGCAGGAAAACACATGAGAACCCCAAACTGAGGGGGAGGCAGACGTTGCCTCAAAGGAATGAGGTGGAATGTGATAGACAAGATGCTGCTCTTCTCTGCCTCTGCATGAGCACAAAGGCACACAAGCACATGCATTTGCATACATACATGTACACACACTTCATATATATATATATATACAAGTATACACACACCACATACATCATTCCCTCATATGTGCACATACACATATGCATACATAACAGTCACAATTCACACAAACTACTAATATATAATATAAAAATAAATTACATAATTACATACACACATATGTATGTACACACACACACACACACATTTTGAGACAGGGTCTCACTATGCATGTTCTGGAACTCACTATGTAGACCATGCTATCCTCGAATTCAGAGATCCATCTGCCTGTGGAGTGCTGGGATTAAAGCTGTGCACCACATGCCCAGCTGGACAGTTCTCATCAGGAATTTGATGAAAAGCAATAGCTTTGCTCTAACCTAGCTGAATTACTGTCTGAACTGAGGTAATTAACTCCTAACCAAATGCTCAAGAGAAAAGCATTCATATTTTTATATAATCATTTCATTTAAAGTGCCCAGATATTTTTTTTAATTTAAAACACACAAAGAAATAGGAAAGTATGACTTACAATAAAAAACCCTACAGATAACACAGTATTGGATCAACAGACATTTCTGTCTATTATACGTAAGTTAAATAAAGTATGATAAAAATGGGAGAAAAGGTATGAAAAAAATAAATTTCAAAAGAACAAGTGGTCAGTTTTGAATTATATATCAACTAAAATTCAAAACTCATTTGGACAGATTTAACAATAGAACAGAGAAAGATTAATTTGATTATAAATACAAATCATCCAAATTGAAACAGAGAAAAGCTTCTTTTTAAGAAACATATAAGGTGTGTGGATCACTACTAAATACATGGCATACTGTAATTTAAATAGGGCATAAGAAGGGGGCAAGAGAGGCTGACACAGTATTGCAAAGATAACAGGGCTGGAGAAACGGCTCGTGGTTAAGAGCACGTATTGCTCTAACACAGGACTCAAGTCTGACTCCCAGAACCCACATCATGGCTCACAACTACATGTGACTCCAATTCCAAGGGGTCTAACACCCCTATCTGGCCTCCTAGTGTACCAGGCAGACTTCCATGCAGACACTCATACACACAAAATAAAATAGAATAAAATAAAATAGTGTAAATAATAAGTTTTGAAAACTATTTTATGTATGTGAGTACACTGTCGCTGTCTTCAGACACACCAGAAGAGGGCATCAGATTCCATTACAGATGGTTGTGAGCCACTATATAGTTTCTGGGAATTGAACTCAGTGCTCTTAACTGTTAAGCCATTCCTCCAGCCCCAATAATAAATATTTTAAGAAAAGATCACAACCAAAAAGTTATGTGACAACTGATAACTACTGTCAGGAAAAGAGCAAACAATAATCTAAACACTACACTATGGATTGAACTCATTCTTTGTCAACAGGATGTGTAGGTGATAACGAGAGGGGGTAAGACAGGTGTTTATTAGTTAAGAACAGTTTTAAAATTTGTATTATACTTATTTATTTAGTGTAAGTGTGCACAAAGGACAACCTGAGGGAGTTGGTTCTCTCCTGCTATACCACAGAGGACCCTCAAATTTACCCACTAAGTCATCCTATACCATCCCTGGCATAATTTTCACACTCAATTAATTCATACTAAAGTACAATTTTTCATTATTTACCCATAACAAAAAGTTTTGTTTGTTTGTTTTAGATAGGCGCTCATGTTGTTCAGGCTGGCCTCACACTTGCTACACAGTTAAAAATGACTCTGAACCCCAATTCTCCTGCCTCCACCCTCCAAAGTACAGGGATTACAGGTGTGAGTTACACAACCTTCACCAGACACTTGCCATTTTAGTTCATTTACATTTTTTTCTGTTTTGTTTGCAGCTCTGAGCCATTGTTTTAGCACTGGGTTACATTTATAGTCTTAATTTGTATAATTTTGGTACTTCATAAAACCTATTTCAATAGAAAACTGAGCCAGGCATGGAGACATGACCTCAGCCCCTGCCCTCTGGAGCAGAGGTGGAGCCAGCAAGTCCACAGTTCAATGCTAGTCTGAGCGACGCACATGACTGCATCTCAGAATGAATGAATGAATGAATGAATGAATGAATGAATGAATGCATGCATGCATGCATGCATGCAAGAGCTGAGATCTCACTGATCTGAATTCCATGTATTTTCACTTCCTTTGCATTTTCAATTATAGCTAAGACAGCCAAGCGATTTCAAAATGATTCTTTCACGGTCCTCAAAACTAAGTTCTCTTCTTGTCCACTTAATAAGATTTCCCTTTCCTAATGTTCACTTTCATAAAATGGAAAAAAGTGATTACTCATAGACAACCAATATAAGTTCTATTTATTTATTCAAAGATACATTTTAGAGTTTTATTTATAGACAAGAGAAGAATTTTCTATCATCATCATCATCATCATCATCATCATCATTTTTGAGTTTTTCAAGAGAGAGTAACAACCTAATTGCCCTGAAACTCACTTAAAGATGACCAGGCTGACCTTGAACTCAAAAAGATCCTAGTGACTTTGCTTCCCAACTTCTGGGATTAAAGGTATGTGCCACCATGCCTAGTGATTTTTGCTTTCTTTTTGTTTTTTTAAAAATTTTTACTTATTTTTTGTGAGTACACTGTAGCTGTCTTCAGACACACCAGAAGAGGGCATTGGATCCCATTACAGATGGTTGTGAGCCACCATGTGGTTGTTGGGAATTGAACTCAGGACCTCTGGAAGAGCAGCCAGTGTTTTTAACCACTGAGCCATCTCTCTAGCTGGTGATCTTGCTTCCTATACAGTAATAAATACAAAAACAGAAAAAGAGGCTGGAAATATGGCTTAGTTGGTGGAGTGCTTGCTCAAACCTGGGCTCGATTCCAAGCACCACATAAAGGGAAAATAGTAGCTCACACCTGTAGTCCCAGAACTTGCAGATAGAGGCAAGACATCATCAGAAGTTCACTGTCATCCTCAGCTTCACAGTGAATTCAAGGACAGCCTGAATTGAATGAAACCTACTTAGGAAAATAAGCAAACAAAACAAAAAATGATAGATTAGGAAAACAATTCCTGGGCTGGAGAGACGGCTCAGTGGTTAAGAGCACCGACTGCTCTTCCAGAGGTCCTGAGTTCAAATCCCAGCAACCACATGGTGGCTCACAACCATCTGTAATGGGATCTGATGCCCTCCTCTGGTGGGTCTGAAGACAGCTACAGTGTAGTTATGTAAAATAAATAAATATTTTTTTAAAAAAGGAAAACAATTCCCCGTTATCAAAGTCCAAAAGATAATTAAATAAATTTGCTTAAATTTAATAATCTAATACAAGAAAAAAATTCTTCATGATGATTAAGAAAACTAACTGGCTGGGCAGAGGTGAGGGGAGTTATGGTAAGAGAAATGAACCAAGAGCAGAGAGAAGTACAGGAAGCGCCAACCGTGTGCACTTTACTGGGTGCTGAAGTCAGTGGATGGCGAAGGCGAGTTCAGAAGGCGTGAAGACCATCAGTCTTTATTAACACCTCGGTCTGACGGTCTGATTCATTAACACTGGCTTCAGCCCATTACCTTCACTGCTGTGATCTGAATCCCGGGATTTGTGGTAAACAGACCAGACTTGGAGCCCAGCCTCTTGCTTCTAACTACTGTAAGTCTGCTCCCCATTCCACAACTCAGAATACTATCATGGACTCAAAAACGGTACTGTACTTACAGCAACTGTCACAGCTTCTGGTACATGGTAGAAAAATCCTACCAGTATACTCAGTAACTGGATTTTGAAATTCTCATTTGGAAACCCCCATACCTTCCATGTCACTATCAGAACTTGATTCACTGAAGCTTTTCCACCGTTCTTTTGCTCTTGAAAGAAAGATTTCATAAAGTTCTGGAGAAAAAAAAATTCATGATTAATACCAAACAGATAATTTCGCATTTTAATTTTCACTTTTTTGTTTGTTTTGGGGAGCCCTTCCCCCAACACACACATGTAACAGAGTTTCTCTCTTTGCAGCCCTGGCTGTCCTGGAACTCACTCCAGGCCTGCCTGCCTCTGCCTCCTAGCCCTAGGTTTAAGGCGAGAGCCACTACAGCCCGGCTGTTAACTATCACTCTTTACTTCTATGGATCAGCCCTGTCTGGAACAAAACTGTGGCAAGCTGAAGCAAACTAGTTTTATTGGAACTCTTCATTACATGACTAGAAAGACAGCAAAAGACACAGGAGAGAGTCATTCCAGATCATTCTGGGAACTGGTCCAGAGCACAGAAAGATGAGGGCTTCTGCGCAACAGCCACACTGGTCAGGAGCAGCCAAAAGCTAGGGTCAGACCCACAGTGCATTACAGCTCTGCCAGTTCCTGCCGCCGGGACTTCAAGGAACTCACTCAGCTACTCTGGAACTTGGTCTTTCATCTTTAAATTGGAGAAAATACCAATCCATGGGTTGCCACTGATTAAACAAGTCATTTTCTATAGGTTCTGGTATCTTTTCACTTTCTTTCTTTTTCTTCTTTTGTTTTGTTTTGTTTTGTTTTCTAAGACAGGGTTTCTCTGAGTACCTGTGTCTGTCCTGGAACTCACTCTGTAGACCTCAAACTCAGAGATCCACCTGCCTCTGCCTCAAAAGCTGGGTCAGAGGCTCCACCACGCCTGTCATCTCTGCTTTTTTTCTTTTGAGTCAGGTTCTCACTAGGTAACCCTGCTGTCCTA
Organism: Rattus norvegicus; assembly: GCF_021556685.1. NCBI lineage: Eukaryota > Metazoa > Chordata > Mammalia > Rodentia > Muridae > Rattus > Rattus norvegicus. The sequence goes on along the minus strand of NC_141534.1, from coordinate 249,423,665 downwards.
GGACCTGCTTTGTAGATTCGCAGGCCTCAGACTCACAGCGGTCTGCCTGCTTCTGCCTCCCACGTGCAGGGATTAAAGGCATGCACTAAAAACTCTATTTTTATATGTAAAATACATACATGGTTTCTGAAAAGACAAACTTAGAGCATTAAAAAGTAAGTTAACATCTCTAAGACGTAACTACATGGTTAGCAGGGCTCTTATGAACTCTTCCAAACATAAAGATATGAACATCTGATTTACGTATCCTCGGTTTTTAAAACTCAGGGCCTGGAGAAACAAGAGCGCTGACCACTCTTGCAGAGGTCCCAAGTTCATGTCTCAGTACCCACATCAGGCAACTCACAATCACCTGCAACTACAGCTCCAGGGGATCCTAGGCCTCTGGCCTCCATGGGCACCTGCACTCACATACACGGACCCCCACACAGGCATATACACATAATTAAAAACAATAGATCTTAAAAGAAAGCCAAAGTGATGATAATACTACACATATCGACTTACTTCACTTCGCTCCATTAGAGATTACACATTAGTAGATACGAGTCTTGTTTATTTTTTTTCCCAGTGCTAGGAACTGAACCTAAGGCCAGAACTCTACCACTGAATCAAATTCCCAACTTTTTTGCTTGTTTCATCCTTTTATTGGATATTTTCTTTATTTACATTTCAAATGTTATCCCCTTTTCCAGTTTCCCCTTCAGAACCCTCCTACTCCATCCTCCCTCTCCCTACTTTTATGAGGGTGCTCCCCCGCCCATCCACTCCCGACTCCCCACCCTGGCATTCCCCTACACTGGGGCATCGAGCCTTCACGGGACCAAGGGTCTCTCCTTCCACTGATGTCTGACAAGGCCATCCTCTGCTAAGTATGTGGCTGGAGCCATTCAACACAATATTCCAATATATGACAACTATACTCTAACAAATATTCTTACATAGTCAAGACTTTGGCTATACATATTTCAAACATTATAATTCTATTTCTATTACTTACTCATCATTACTACAAATGGCTTGAAAATAAAATTTAAAAGAAAAAGTTGAAATTACTAATGCACAAATCCCTGAGTGACTTGGGAGAAGAGGTAAGTACAGTTTAATGTATAATTGTATAATGTATAATTGCTTGCGGTTGTCAGCTATCAGCTGCATATACTGTTTAAATGTCACTGTTTCCATGTCAGTCTCCCTCTTTAACCAAGTTTTAAAGTGCCTTGAAAGAAGAGAAGACTCTGGCTGACAAATCCCATTACATTAGGAACCACAAAGCTGATCTAATAAGGAAAATGTGGTAATGTGTTTTAAATAATCAAAAGAGTAGCTTTCCTTTTGAGAAATTATAAGAAGACTTATAATTAATATTCTCAGTGAAAAGGCCTTTGTCTCAGTTAATTTCACATAGAATCTGAAGAGGGAGAGGTAGAATCCGGCTTAAAGACAGGTCAAGGACAGTGCCTTATACTTGAATGGAGAATATTCAGGTTTTAGGGTTTTGCTCTCAGATTTGGGAAAATGATGATAAACAGGCATTCAACAAAGAGTGTTTACACAAGAAATACTCATATTATGAATAACCAAAACAATTTCTCGTTATAGCTAATGATCTTATCTCCATTTTACAAATAAAAAAAAAAGCTACACTTTTAGACAGTAAACAGTTTGCCCAAGGTCATAATCTAATGCATGGTAGAACCAGATGTGAGCCTATCTGACTGACTTTACAGCCTGTACTCTTAGCTAGCATTTTTTATTGTTATAAATTTTATGATTAAAATAAATTCAAGTAAGGAGTCAATTACTAGGATGTGAACTAAGTTATAAAAAATAAGCTTACTGAAGGAATCTTTCCACAAGGAAGAGAATTAGTTTCCTATTTCATTTTTCAATACATAAGTGCTTACTAAAGAAAACCTAAAATTACACTGAAGTGAATGACTTGGTCATACTGCGAATCTCAACACGTCAGCACTGAGATGTTTGTTTCACTGTCATAAAACCTTACCACTATCAAGTCAACATTTTAAGTTACCAAGCAAGCTACCACCCCAATCTAAAGCCAACATTATCAGCAACAAGAAAGTTTAAAAATAAAACAAAATTTCAAATAACCACCAGTCAGTGCTTTTTAAATCTAGAAAAAGAAAACCATTTTCTTTTAACTTGTCCCACTGAAATCATTAGAAACTTATGTATTTAAAGGTATTCAATCATATAAAGTCTAATATATTCTAAAGTAAATATTAAAACTTAAAATTATACTTTAAACTCTTTTTGGGAGTGGTACTGTGGCTTAAACTCAGGACTTTTCATATGCCAAGCAAGTGTCCTATCACTAAACTATATAATATACCACCAGCCTTTTCTTTTTCTTTCTTTCAGTACAGTAGGAAATAAACCTATTGTCTTGGTAGGTCTTGGTAGGTAAGCCCTCTTTCACAGAGCCTAGTCTGCCTGGAGTTTTTTGTGTTTGTTGTTGTTGTTTTGCCTTTTCGACGTTACTGTGGTTTTGAGACAGGTTCTCACTTTGTAGATCAGGCTGACCTGGACACATAAAGATCTGCCTGCCTCTGCCTCCTGAATGCTAGGATTAAAAGCATGTACCCCATGCCCGGCTTCTATTGTATTTACCTTGGAACTGAATCTAAGTTTCCCAGGCTGGCCTCAAACTTACTCTAACCTCTACAGGTCTTCAATTTGCAATCCTTCTGCCTCGACCCCCATAGCTTGAATTATAGGTCTATGTCAGTATGCCAAGGTCATTAAACTCTACTTCTTGAAGTTTTTAAAAATTACTCCATTATTTGGATGGAACAGGGGTGTGTGTGAAGGTCAGAGGAAAATTTGTGGGCCCTGGGTCTCTCTGTGTGGGACCTAGGCATGGAAATTATCGCGCTTTATAAAAAGCACCTTTTACTAGCTAAGCCATCTCTCCAGCCCTCTTTTTTTTTTTTTTTTTTTTTTTTTTTTATTAACTTGAGTATTTCTTATATACATTTCGAGTGTTATTCCCTTTCCCGGTTTCCGGGCAAAAATCCCCCTCCCCCTCCCCCTCCCCTTCCTTATGGGTGTTCCCCTCCCAACCCTCCCCCCATTGCCGCCCTCCCCCCAACAGTCTAGTTCACTGGGGGTTCAGTCTTGGCAGGACCCAGGGCTTCCCCTTCCACTGGTGCTCTTACTAGGATATTCATTGCTACCTACGAGGTCAGAGTCCAGGGTCAGTCCATGCATAGTATTTAGGTAGTGGCTTAGTCCCTGGAAGCTCTGGTTGCTTGACATTGTTGTACTTTTGGGGTCTCGAGCCCCTTCAAGCTCTTCCAGTTCTTTCTCTGATTCCTTCAACGGGGGTCCTATTCTCAGTTCAGTGGTTTGCTGCTGGCATTCGCCTCTGTGTTTGCTGTATTCTGGCTGTGTCTCTCAGGAGCGATCTACATCCGGCTCCTGTCGGTCTGCACTTCTTTGCTTCATCCATCTTGTCTAATTCTCTCCAGCCCTCTTAAAGCTGCTTGTGTTTGGGCTGGAGAGATGGCTCAGCGGTTAAGAGCACCCGACTGCTCTTCCAGAGGTCATGAGTTCAATTCCCAGCAACCACATGGTGGCTCACAACCATCTGTAAAGAGATCCGATGCCCTCTTCTGGTGTATCTGAAGACAGCTACAGTGTACTTATATATAATAAATAAATAAATCTTTAAAAAAAATATTTTAAAAAGCTGCTTGTGTTTAATGTGTATGGTACTGAGCGTTCTGCCTGCACATGTGTATGTACACCTTGTATGTGCAGTGCTTGTGGAGGACAGAAGAGCACATCAGATGCTCTGGAACTGGAGTTAACTCTTGTCAGCTGCCATTCGGGTGCTGGTACAACCCAGGACCTCTGAAAGAAGAAGGGTTCTTTATTGCTAATCCGTCTATCTCTCCAGACCCAACTTCTGTCTTTAATGTAAAAGGGACATGCTCGTCTGACCCCATTAGAAGGTCACACCTGTGTTCTGGCTTAGGTGTTACTTTCTTCCCTAGCACCTTTCTCTTAACCATACTCTTTAAAATCTACATGAAAACAGCTTAATAACTTCAACGATACTGTTAAAATGTTCGTTACATGGTACATTTTATTTTATTTGGTTTGGTTTGGTTTTCAAGACAGGATTTCTCTGCAGCCTTGACTGGAACTCACTCTGTAGACCAGGCTGACCTGGAACTTACAGAGATCTGCCTGCCTCTGCCTCTCGAGTGCTGGGATTAAAGGTGTGCACCACCACAGCCCAGCATTTGGTACTTTTAAAATTTAAAAAAAATTTCATGACAGCATCTCACTATGTAGCTCCTTCCTAGCATGGAACTTACTGTGTAGACCAAGCTCACTTTAAACTCAGAGATCCTCAAGCCTCTGCCTTTGGTGAAAAATCAACCTTTAAAGATCACAAATAACTGTAATATCTACAGTTGGTATCACTTTAGTGATTAAAAATAGACATGTGGGTCTTTATATTTTTATCCAATTTTATATTAAATAAAATTGATTATAGCAAAAAGATCTTTGTAAAAATATTTTTGAACCCAATCCTATGTAGATCCTTCTGCTAGGTTCCTTCCGGTAAATACATAGAACTGAAACAATAACAGATTAATGGTGATTTCTTTTTTTAGTTAAAATGTATTTATCACTATGGGACAGCCTGAAGCCTGGGCACGAGTGGCCAGCGTGCTCCTTCCCACCGCTGTGGGCTCTGCAGTCAACCACAGCCATCTGGCTTTCAGTGCAAGTGCTCTGACTTGAAAAGCTACTTCATTGGTCCTAGAAGGTTTTAGTTTTCAGATATTTTAAAAATATTTCTAAATCATTTTCAGTCCTACACTGTAACTATTTCATTTCACTTTAATGTCTCAGACTCTGAGAATTAAAAACATGTGCTTTGATACTGCTCCAACATGTATGTTGATTTGGTCAGGACAGAGAAAATCATTAAATACTACAGACAAACTGTACTGACAGAAAGATCAAGAACAGTTCACATGGCAAGCATTTAAAGTTTATATTATTCCTTGTATTTTTCAGTAAATATCAAATGTGTACTTAAAATATAATAGTAACCGGGCTGGAGAGAGTAGTTAAAAGCACTGAGTACTCTTTTCAAGAGGTCCTGAGTTCAATTCCCAGTAACCACATGGTGGTTCATAATCATCTATCTGTAATGGGATCTGGTGCCCTCTCTGTGTGTCTGAAGATAGCTACCATGTACTCAAATATATAAAATAAATAAATATTAAAAAAAATACAGTAACAATATATTCTTTACTCCTGTTTTTCTTATTTTTCTTTTCTTTTCTTTTTTTCTTTCTTTGTTATCTTCTTGAGAAAATTGCTTTATGTAGTCCAAACTGGTCTTTAACTCACTGAGTGGCTGAGGATGACCTTGGACTTGTGGGTCTGCTGTCTCCACCTCCTGGTTTATGCAATGCTGAGGACCAAGCCCAGAGCCACATGTACGTTAGGTAAATACATTATAGTGTTACAGCCCTAGCCAGACAATACATTCCTTCTACTATTAGAGCTCAAAGTTTCCTCTGGTGTCAACTGTCTGTCTAATATCACCACTATCACTCAGGCTGATTGGTAAATATTTTGATAAAAAACAGTTCTGAGACAATTTTATGTAGCTTCAACCGTGTAGCCCAGAATGACACTGAATCCCTAATGTTCCTGTCTCTAAGCCTTGTGTGCTGAGATCACAGCCATGAGACTACAGGCATGTGTCACATCCACATTTTAAAAGAAATCATTTCATTTATATTATCCTATTTAAACTTTTCCTGTAACTCATCAGAATTACTCTAGCATTTTACTACATGACAAAGTCTGAGACTTAAGATAATCCCTTTAAAGTCTTTCCCACACTTTATTACTATTATCACCAGGATCACTGTTGGGTTTTCTGACACAGACTCTCTAGCCACTGTAGCCTAGGCTGGCCTACAATTCACGGTGCAGCCCAGCTGGACTGCAACCTGCCGTGGAGCTGCCAGAGCCTTCCGAGCGCTATGACTACGGACTGAGCCCTGTGTCTGGCTAAACTTTAAAGGTAAAATCTAAACAACACACACAACAAAAGTGCTCAGTGAAACCCACTTACTTTGTTAGCTAAAAAAATAAGGAAAAAACCCCAAACTCTGAAAGAATTGGTTTGGGTAAACATTTAGCAGAAAAAACAACCAAGTTCTCTCTGTGCATTGTTTATTGTTTAAACAGAGAAGCTGTGTCTTGAGGCAACAATGTCTCCTCTGTACTTACTGTTCCCTGCACAAACTCACTAGCTTTAAATTTTCTACAGTTCTAGTGTCTGAACACTGTTGACAGCTGTAAACTAAAGAAAAAAGCCCACGAATCGTTCATATATATATATATATATATATATATATATATATATTATATTAAAAACTTATTTACTATTGCAAAGTTTGGGAAGGCATGAGGCATGCTCTGAAAGTGAAAGATATGGCAGTGTTTTTTAAATGGCAACTTTACTAATATGATAATAAAACTCTGGAGATGATAATTTGTATGTGTGGGAATAACTGAATATAGAATACAAACCAGGAGTGATATTTAGTTCATTTCCTACAGCTAGACTCCAAACTTTCCCACGAACACTAGGGGGCAATCCCTGCCACCACAATTCTCGAACTCTTCTTGTACTACGCCTAGAATTAAAGGAGGAGAAAAAAGGAAAAAGTTACTTTTTGTACCAAAAATACTAGTTGCGTGATGGCTTACCTATGGCCAAGTGATCATATGATTTTTAAGAATCCCAAGTGTTAAGTATGAAATGCATTCTTTCCTTTGAGTTCATGCCTGTAGGCCATGAAAGCCCTCAAAGATGGGCTAAGGGAAATTAAAGGGAACAGCCTCTGACAGATGTTACTTATACTAAAGGTATCATCAGAAAATCAGAACCATATGGACAATTATTAAAAATAAAAGACATAAATGTTCTGCCAAGTCAGTACCAAAACTAAAATCACAAAGAACCTATTATGAGTAAGGCCTGGGTAAGGCCCTAGGCTTTAAGAACAGTAGTTCACTGAAAGAGCATAGGCTTTAGAATCAGACCTAGATTCAAATCTAGTTCAACCACTCATTGTATAACCTTGAGCAAATCTCTTAGCTTCTCCAAACTTGAGCTGGATAACCTTGAGTAAGACAAATGTAAGTAAAGGCACAAATAGTACCAAACTATCGATTTCCATATACAAATATACTAAGTAAAAATAAATTTGTAATTTGGACATAAGAGATGAACAATAGCTAACAATAAAAATCGAATTAAAAGGATATACTGTGTTATATAAATATCCCACTTCTCTCATTCATTCACCCACTCACTCAAAAGAGGGTACTTCTGGTTTTTCTGCTTAAAAGAAGTACTTTACAGCTTCTCTTTGACATAGCTGACCGCCAGTATCCCTGCTGTTACATCTCTGGTAACTGATGTGCCACTGAGTGAGTAAGGGCAGGTCTTGTGCCCCACATGACAAGGTGGGACAAAGGATACTTTATGGCCAGGACAAAGGAGCAGCACAGACTTCACTGGGCTTCTCAGAAGGACACACAATTAAAAACTTTTAATTTCTAGAAGTTTTTACTCATACTTAATTAGCTAATTTTCCATTTTTTGGGTACAAGCAACTGAAACCTCACACAGTAAGACTGGATAAGAGGGACCACTGTGTGTGTCACATTTCTAATATTTAACAAATTGTCAATGTATGCCCTACATACATTGAAGAAGGTATCCTTCAACCCTTTGCCCAGAGGGAAGATAAAACATATGTAGAAATATTGTCAAAAAAGAAGAGACAAAAAGGGGGGAGGGGAGGGCAAGAAGAATAGTAGCCTCAAGGCACCATAGGACCTTTACAGGGGAAAGACCATATTTCCCATGCTTTCTTAGTTACATTCTCTCTTCTTCCTGTGCACCTATTTATTTGTAGATCCTGTCTGTCTGTCTCTGTCTCTGTCTCTGTCTCTGTCTCTGTCTGTCTCTCTGTCTCTCTGTCTCTCTCTCTCTCTCTCTCTCTCTCTCTCTCTCTCTCTCTCATTCTGGCTGAGTTGGAACTCATTATGCTATCCAGGCTGGTAATGAATTCCTCCTGTCTCAGCTTCTAGATTTCTGGATTAGAGTCATGCAACCATATTCAACTTTAGAAACACTTTTCACATCTGATAAATGTACCTTATATTTCTCTATGTAATGAGTTCTTCCAATAATGAATTTTTTACAACTAGTGTTAATTTAGGAGAGTAAAGGTTTCCTGAGTTATTCATGGGTTTCATAGAGCAAGTAAGATATTGACAGCACAGAAGATGGCCAGTAAGAAAAGTATGCGTTAGAGATAGGAGCTCATGAACGTGTATAGAGGAACATGAGTTTGGGGCAATGGTTAATAGCATAGCTTAGCTGCAGCACAAGATGCATGCTGAGAGGTGACAATACAGACTTGGGAAGGATGAAACACTTGGAGACATACTAGGCTTCTGGAAAAATCTGCTTACTTACATCACTTCCCAATTGGGCAGTATCTCATTGATCCAAATCACCATTGCACTGGCAATGCTTTCCTCCTGCTTAAACCGCTCTTTCATTATTCTTTTTCTTTTATGTGCTTCTTTAATTTCTGTTTTGAACAAGTAAGAATTATTTCAATACAAAGGAACTGGACCAAAATCCCTTCCTTTTGTACCTTAAGTCTATAAGAAAGGATTCAAGAAGGATCCTTTGATAGTAATGAGAAAGAGGAAGAAAAAGTAGAAAACAAAGCCTAGCTAGCATCATATTAAAGTATCTCTTATCTTATAAGAGCAATGAGATAAAGGACAAAAATCAATTTTAAAAAATGGCTAGTAAATTGCTCTGTTGCTTCTTTCTGGTTTTTGTTTTTTGCTTTGTTTTAATCAAGACAAGGTTCTGCAAGACTGCCTATGCTAACTTGCTGTTCGACATCTTTCTTCTCCTTCTTTTCTCTTTTATATCCTTTATTTTTTAGACAGGGCCTCAAGTAGCCCAGGTATGGAGCTAGAATAACCCTGAACTCCTGTTAGCACTGCTTTCATCTCCCAAATGCTGGGATAAGGTGTGTGGCACCACCCCTGGTTTATGTAGCACTAGGGCCTAAGCCAGGACTTTGCCTATACAAGGGAGGCACTCTCCCCAGGATCTATGTTAAGGCCAGGCCTCTTCTGGGGTAGCCTGGAAGTCATTATGTATACCAGGCTGTCCTCACATATACTCACTCTCCTACCCTATCCCCAGGGCTGGGAGTGCAGGTGTGTGCCACTGTGCCTGCCTGGCTGGTTACATCACACAGTTCTGTTTACTTTATCCACAAAATGAAATCTGTTCATGAAATAATTACATTAAAACTGCAAGCAACTAATTAAGAGCCACTTTTTATACAATAGATTACTAATCTTAACATAAACAATATGATATTTAAAATTATTTTGCCAATGACACTATCACTATATAAACACCTTTTAGCATGGTGTTTTATTTTACTAATTAGGACAAAATAAAATTTTCTCAACAAACAAAAATGACATACCTCTGAATTTAGAGGTCACAATTTTGGAACAAAAGCTGCCACAAACACAAAAGTAGGCTATTTATCAAAAGTTATAAAACCAGGTGACGGTGACACACATCTTTAATCTCAGCATTCAGGAGGCAGAAGCAGGTTGATCTTTGTGAGTTCGAGGCCAGTCTGGTATACGGAGTGAGTTCCAGGACAGGTAGGGCTATACAGAGAAACCCTGTTTCAAAAACACCAAACCAAATCAAACCAAGCCAATCAAACAAACAAAACAAAAAGTTAAAAAAAAAAAAACATTTCTAGAACCAGCAAGGACTTGTAGATTAGGTAGCCAAACTGTGCTTCGTGTGAGCCTCTGAAACTGACTCAGGGGCAAACGAAGGCAAGCACTGGCTGCACAGTTATGTCTTCTGCATTGATTGTATATAAGACGTCCTTAAGACAGAAGTGTCAAACAAGAGATAGAAACCTAATGTGTCATCGGCTTCCAGTGTTGTACATGAGGAAGCACAGTAGGCCTATTCAGAGTATCATAACCAGAAATCACATAACATTGGATTAAGCCTAAAACACTGAGATTCCCAATTTCTTATTATTTCTTATTATTTCTTATTATTTATATTATACCATGTGCCATCTACTTCTCAATAAATATTAGCCAAATAACAAAATAATAAATAAAAGCTTGATGGCTATATTAAAAATATGTTGGGTTTGTTTTTTAGCCCTGGCTATCCTAGAACTCACACTGTAGACCATGTTGGCTTTGAACTCAAGAAGTATTTTTAATTCTATACATTAAAATAAACTCAGCCAGTGTTCAAATAATTAGGAATTTTAGAAGGCTGCAACTGGGTTTAAATACCTTATGTTAACTATAACATTAAAGACACAACATGACTTGGAAAACAGCAGCCGAAAGCAGAACAACCATGTGCTACTATGACACACCCCACTCACTTACCTCAAGGAAAAATCAGTAATAAACTGTTTTAAAACATATACAAAACAAATATTTCAAAAATATATTAGAAATACACATTTATAAAAATGAGTATTTATCCTAACCTCATGATGGTCAACACATACTCTATACACTGTTAAAGTAAACCTATGTTTAGCAGGGAGGACAGGAGGACAGAGAATGAGTAAGAATATGATATGCTAATGAGAGTACTTATTTACAAACCTGAGAGAGACTTTACTAGTTACCAAAGCAAAAGTTAGCTTCAAACTGTATTTTCACAGTAAATTAGAAAACTGTAAGTAACGTCAGAAGAGTGACTGCCATTACATGAAAATTATGAAGTGTAAAAGACCTAAAGCCTAAACACTAAAGCTCAAGTAACAGGGATAAGGCTCTTGAGCAACATCTTCATAATCCTCTTTAATAAAAAAGAAGAGAAGAGAAAAGAAGAGAAAAAAGAAGAGAAAAGGAAAGAAAGGAAAAAGCAGGTCCGGGTGCGCGGCTCACGCCCACAAGCCCAGGACTTACAGGCTGGGTCTGGAAGTGAATGGTGAGCTCGAGGCCAGACCAGCTTCAGAGTGAGACTCTGTCCCAAAAAATTAAAAACAAAAACCTAAGCCAAGCAAACAACAAGTCCCCAAATAAACCTAAATTATAAAAAATGCTAAAGAAAAACAAGAACTATCTTAATAAAATGAAGTTTTTGTAGTTCAAATATACCTCGTTTTTTAGCTTCAGCCACCATCTCATCATACTCCTGCCGGTGACGTAAAGCTTCTTCCACAGACTTCGCAGGAAGATTCCTGTCAGAGGAAGTATTAACAAATTAAACAACTCTTAACGTTGCTACCTGCTTGGAACCAGTTACAAAGCAATGTTACAAAACTAAAGTTACTTTCAGAGAAAATGTGAATGAGCAGACACAGTGGCTCAGACCTTTAATCCTCAGGGTGAGGTCAGCCTTGTCTCTCCCGTTCAGCAACAAAGAAAAGGTAAATGAAAGCTTAAAAACAACTCTGCATTTCAAAACAAACTCAGACTTTGGATTCCTTATATCTATTGTATGTATATACACATATAGTTTATGTTTATACACTTAAGCGTATGCATGGATGCCTGAGTTTATGTATTTATGCCCAGCGTGTGCAGGTGCTTGCAGAGCCAGAAGGTGCTGGATCCCCTAAGGCTGTAGGTAAGGATGGGGATAAGCTGCCTGTAGGTGCCAGGAATGAACCTAGGTCCTCTGAAAGAATAGTACTTGCTCACTGATCTCTCAGCCCCATATTCATTCATTCATTCATTCATTCATTTCATTCATTCATTCATTCATTCATTTGTAAAATGTTTGTACTGAGTGTGTGTGTGTGTGTGTGTGTGTGTGTGTGTGTGTGTGTGTATGTGTGTGTGTGTAAGTGAGGGGGTCCGAGGAGAGGCCTGCACATGGAGGTCAACAGGCAACTTGTAGGAGCTGCTTCTTGACTTCTACTACATGGTCCCAGAGACAGAATTCTGGTTCTCACCTTAATGGTTTTATCCACTGAGCCTAAACTCTTTTGACATACAACTAAAAAACTATACACATTTTTAAAATAGTTTGACAAGAAGCAAAGTGTATGACTCATGCTTATATTCCTAGCACTTGGGAAGCTGAAGCAGGAGGATTGTTTTGAATTTGAGGCTAGTCTGGACTACACAGTGAGTTTCTGACCAGCCTAGATTATAGCAAGAGTCCCTAGGTCTAAAAGAAAAGTTTAAAATTGATTTTAAAATAACAGCATGGGAGCCAGACACAGTGGTGCACGCCCTAAATCTCGGCACTAGGGAGGTAGAGGCAGGCAGATAGATCTCTGTGGATATGAGACTAGCCTAGTCTACACAGGACACCCAGACCTACACAGTGAGACCCTGCCTTGGAAACAACACAAAACATAAGCAAACAAACAAATAAACAAAGGACTGGACCGTAGGCTCAGCAGTTTGGAACAGTGGCTGCTCTTACAGAGGACTGGGAATCAGTGTCCAGCACCCCTACAGTGGCTCATCTGTAATTACAGTTCCTGGGGTTCCGATGCCTGCTTCTGGCCTTCATGGGCATCTGCACACACTTAGTGAATGTGTAAACTTGCAGGCAAGCATTCACACACATAAATGAATCTTTAAGTCTTAAAAAGAACAGAATGGTTTGATGATTTTTGAAAAATATATAATCCATTCAACCAACATACCAAGCAAGAGACACACAAAATTTCTCCAGAACTTTTATATACCCAATATTGAATCTACATCTTATTTTATAAAATCCCATCTTTGATTTCAATTACTACATACTAGTCTGTTGTCGTTACAATTTCTTTTTTATTTGTTTTTGTTTGCCTTATTTTTTCATGACAGGCTTCTCTATGCTGTCCCGGAATTCACTCTGTAGACCAGGCTAGCCTCCAACTCAACTAACTGTTGTATTTTCGCATGCCAAGTTCCTTTTTGCACAGGATCTGCCCCAAATTCTCCTCTTGCCTCAACCTTCTGAACACCAGGGTTGGAGGCCTGTATCGCCAAACTTGACTTTGTATCTAATTCTTCTTTTGTTGAATCTAGTTTTACATTGTCTGTGATATATATAAAGTTTCCTTTTTAACTTCTGAAAAGTACTCTATCTATACATATAGGCATTTGTGTTATTTCCAGTATGCAATTTTTATGAATGAAGTTAACATAAAGAACTAATTCAATTCTTTTGGCATCTATTTCACTTCTCTTGAGTAAATACTGAGAAATAGAAATTTTAGGTCCATGATAAGTACAGGTATACCTTTGTAACAAACTATTAAACTGGTTTCCTCTTATTAGAATTTTAGAATAACATTCTCCCTAGAAGTTTGACAGTTTATATATATATATTATATATATAATATATATATGGGATTATATATATTATATAATACAATATATTATATTTCACTTTATCCAGTCAATGGCTTTATAGAGTTTACAATTAGATATTTAAGAATTCAAAAAGAAATACATTTGTAGGGTTGGCAAGATGGCTCAGTGAGTAAAATGCTCACCACTTCAGCCAGGCAACCTGAGTTCAATCCCCAGAACCCACAATGAAGGAGAGAACTGAGTCCTGAAATTGACCTGTGAGCTCCATACATGTGCCATGGCACATATATGCCTACACAAGAGTACATGCAGTACACACACAACAACAGTATAGAAGGCTTGTGACTAATATTCAAATCCCATGTCCCAGCACCTGTCCTCTTTTCAGGCTAACCCCATTATTCCAGCATGTTGTAGCAAGGAGGAATTAAGTCTAAGACTTGTGTTTAGGCCATATGGAAAAGTTTACCCTCTTGTCTTATACAGTTAGAAGATACACTAAACAGCAGCTCTCAGGCAATGCACGACCAGTAGTAAAGGACAGCGGTCTTTATGAGGAAATTTCTGGTGTTATTGTCTGGAGTTACCAGGTCTCAGCAGTAAAGGGAATACATAAAATGAAGCTAGAAATCCTCCAATCTTTCTGGGTTCAGTAGACAGGAGTTGGGGGATCTAAGCTAGAATAAGCAGAAGACTCCTACAGAGATGCCCCTCACAACTCTTGGGTGAGTAATTAAATCATGGCCAAGGAAAGAATCACCAAAAAAGAACATCCAGCATATTTTCAAAGTACCAAGTTCTTGGCAAGGCATTACCTCAGTACGAAGAACAATCAGCCTAGACTAAAAGTCATTCTGAAGTTGCTCTAACAAACAGATCAAAAAGCACAAGTTAAGGCTAGAAAATGGCTTCATGATTAAGAATACTTCTTGCTCAAGTTCAAGTTCATTCTAGCATCCATGTCTAGCAGCTCATAACTGTCTATAACTCCAGCTCCTGGGAATAGGGCACCTTCTTCTGGAGTCTAGGGGCACCTGCCCTCATTAGCACATACCCAAATACAGACACACATGCATACACATAATTAAAAGTTAGAGATTTTTTTTTAACAAAGAGGATCAAGTCAATCCCCAACAATTGATTTCAGACTATAGAAAAATATTAAAAGAATACAAAAGAGCCACTATACAACTATGCAACTCCAGTGTCTCTTAACCACTGAGCCATCTCTCCAGCCCCCAAGGTTACCCTTTCTAAAGTATTCACTACAAGAATCAACTCAAGAAACTATTAATGGATACCTAAAAGCATGTATAAATGTACTGCACGGTATGAATATTTATAGCTTTCAAAAATGACATATTAAAACCTGTATTTTGTCATGTCACTATCTTAGTGTTCTGGGCTGTGAAGAAACACCATGACCAAGGCAACTCTTATTTTTAAAAAGAGGCATTTCATTGGAGCTGGCTTAGTTTCAGGGGTAGGTCTAGTCTCATCATGGCAGTGATGTACATGACACTAAGGCAGTAGCTGAGACTATATCCTGATACATAAGGCCAGGGCAAGAGAAGCAGGGGGAGGAAGGGAAGAGGAGGGAAGGGAAGGAAGGAGAGACTGACTGCCTGGCTGGCTGGCTGGCTGGCTGGCTGGCTGGCTGGCTGGCTGACGGACTAGGCCTGGTGTCATACCCCCACTTTCTCCCACAAGGCCACCAATGAGTGGTGGTTTGAATGAGAATGGCCCCTATAAGCTCATATTTGAATGCCTGGTTATTAGGGAGAAATGCTACTTGAGAGGGATTTGGAGGTGTAACCTTGTGGAGTAGGCATGACCTTGTTGGAGGAAGGGTGTCATGGAATGGGCTCTGGGTTTCTAAGGTCTCCTGCTGCAGGTCTGAATGCAGAACTCTCAGCGTCCCCTCATGTACCATGCCTGCCTGCATGCTGCCATGCTTCTTACCGTGATAAAAATGGACTGAAATGACAAGCAAAGGCTCAATTAAAAGCTTTCAATTTTGGGGATTTTTTGAGCCTTTTTTTTTTGGCTTTTTCTTTTATTGGATATATTTTTTATTTACATTTCAAATGTTATTCACTCTCCCAGTGTTCTGTCCATAAACCCTCTATCCCCTCCCTTCTATACAGGTGTTTCCCTCCTCATCCACTCCCCACATCCTGCCCTCACGCCTGACATTCCCCTACACTGGGGATCCAACCTTGGCAGGACCAAAGGACTTCTCTTTCCTTTGGTGCCCAACAAGGCCATCCTCTGCTACATATGCAACTGGAGCCATGGGTGAGTCCATGTATAGTCTCTGAGTAGTGGTTTAGTCCCTGGGATCTCTGGTTGGTTGGCATTGTTGTTCTTATGGAGTTGCAGGCCCTTTCAACTCTTTCAGTCCTTTCTCTAACTTCTCCAATGGGGATCCCATTCTCAGTTCAATGGTTAGCTGTGAGCATCCGCCTCTGTATTTGACATGTTCTGACTGTGTCTCTGAGGAGACATCTATATCCGGTTCCTCTCAGCATGCACTTCTTAGCTTCATCAACTGTATCTAATTTTGGTGGCGATATATACATATATATATATATACACACACACACACATATATAAACACACACACACACACATATATATACATATACATATACATATATATATATATATACATACATATACATATACATATATATATATATATATATGGGACACATCTGGGACAGGCTCTGAATGGCCTTTCCTTCAGTCTCTGCTCCAAACTTTGTTTCCATATCCCATCCTATGAATATTTTTGTTCCCCCTTTTAAGAACGAGTGAAACATTCGCACTTTGGTAATCCTTCTTCTTGAGCTTCATGTGGTCTGTAGATTGTATCTTGGGTAATTCAAGCTTTTAGGCGAATAGCCACTTGTCAGTGAGTGCACACCATGTATGTTTTTCTGTGATTGGGGTCACTCAGGATATTTTCTACTTCAATCCATTTGCCTATGAATTTCATGAAGTCATTGTTTTTGACAGCTGAGTAGTACTCCGTTGTGTAGATGTACCACATTTTCTGTATCCATTCCTCTGTTGAAAGGAATCTGGGTTCTTTCCACCTTCTGGCTATTATGAATAAGACTGCTATGAACACAGTGGAGCATGTGTCTTTGTTATATGTTGGAGCAGTTTTTCAGAATATGCCCAGAGGTATAGCTGGGTCCTCAGGCAGTGCAATGTCCAATTTTCTGAGGAACCTCCAGACTGATTTCCAGAATGGTTGTACCAGTCTGCAATCCCACCAAAAATGGGGGAGTGTTCCTCTTTCTCCACATCCTTGCCAGCATTTGCTGTCACCTGAGTTTTTGATCTTAGCCATTCTCAGTGGTGTGAGGTGAAATCTCAGGGTTGTTTTGATTTGCATTTCCTTTATGACTAAAGATGTTGAACATTTCTTTAGGTGTTTCTCAGCCATTCGGCATTCCTCAGCTGTGAATTCTTTGTTTAGCTCTGAACCCCATTTTTTAATAGGGTTATTTGTCTCCGTGTGGTCTAACTTCTTGAGTTCTTTGTATATTTTGGATATAAGGCCTCTATCTGTTGTAGGATTGGTCAAGATCTTTTCCCAATCTGTTGGTTGCCATTTTGTCCTAACAACAGTGTCCTCTGCCTTACAGAAAGAAGCTTTGCAGTTTTATGAGATCCCATTTATCAAATCTTGATCTTAGATCATAAGCCAATGGTGTTTTGTTCAGGAAATTATCTCCAGTGCCCAAGTGTTCGAGATGCTTCCCCACTCTTTCTTCTATTAGTTTGAGTGTATCTGGTTTGATGTGGAGGTCCTTGGTCCACTTGGACTTAAGCTTTATACGGGGTGATAAGCATGGATTGACCTGCATTCCTCTACATGCTGACCTCCAGTTGAACCAGCACCATTTGATGAAAATGCTATCTTTTTTCCATTGGATGGTTTTGGCTCCTTTGTCAAAAATCAAGTGCCCATAGGTGTGTGGGTTCATTTCTGGGTCTTCAATTATATTCCACTGGTCTATCTGTCTGTCTCTGTACCAATACCATGCAGTTTTTATCACTATTGCTCTGTAATACTGCTTGAGTTCAGGGATAGTGATTCACCCGGATGTCCTTTTATTGTTGAGGATAGTTTTAACTGTCCTGGGTTTTTTGTTATTCCAGATGAATTTGCAAATTGTTCTGTCTAACTTTCTGAAGAATTGGATTGGTATTTTGATGGGGATTGGATTAATTCTGTAGATTGCTTTTGGCAAAATGGCCATTTTGACTATATTAATCCTGCCAATCCAGAAGCATGGGAGGTCTTTCCGACTTCTGAGATCTTCCTCAATTTCTTTCTTCAGAGACTTGAAGTTCTTGTCATACAGATCTTTCATTTGCTTGGTTAGAGTCACACCGAGGTATTTTATATTATTTGGGACTATTGTGAAGGGTGTCGTTTCCCTAATTTCTTTCTCAGCCTGTTTATCCTTTGAGTAGAGGAAGGCTGCTAATTTGTTTGAGTTAATTTTATATCCAGCCACTTTGCTGAAGTAGTTTATCAGCTGTAGGAGTTCTCCAATGGAATTTTTGGGGTCACTTAAGACTATTATATCATCTGCAAATAGTAATATTTTGATTTCTTCCTTTCCAATGTGTATCCCTTTGACTTCCTTTTGTTGTTTGATTGTTCTGGCTAGGACTTCGAGTACTATATTGAATAAGTAGGGAGAAAGAGGGCAGCCTTGTCTAGTCCCTGATTCTAGTGGGATTACTACAAGTTTCTCTCCATTTAGTTTAATGTTAGCTACTAGTTTGCTGTATATTGCTTTTACTATGTTTATGTATGGGCCTTGAATTCCTGATCTTTCCAGGACTTTTATCATGAAGGGGTGTTGAATTTTGTCAAATGCTTTCTCTGCATCTAATGAAATTATCATGTTGTTTTTTTTTCTTTGAGTTTGCTTATATAGTGGATTAGGTTGATGCATTTTGGTATATTGAACCATTTCTGCATCCCTGGAATGAAGCCTACTTGATCATGATGGATGATCGTTTTGATGTGTTCTTAGATTCAGTTTGCAAGAATTTTATT
Source organism: Rattus norvegicus (assembly GCF_021556685.1). Lineage (NCBI taxonomy): Eukaryota > Metazoa > Chordata > Mammalia > Rodentia > Muridae > Rattus > Rattus norvegicus. The sequence continues at coordinate 249,405,133 of NC_141534.1, read as the reverse complement.
AAGTATTTTTGCATCAATATTCATAAGGGAAATTGGTCTGAGTTCTCTTTCATTGTTGGGTCTTTGTGTGGTTTAGGTATGTATGTATTTGTTGCTTCATAGAAGGAATTTGGTAGTGCTCAGTCTGTTTCTATTTTATGGAATAGTTTGGACATTATTGCTATGAGGTCTTTTCTGAAAGGTCTGATAAAATTCTGCACTGAACCCATCTGATCCTGTGCTCTTTTGGTTGGGAGACTTTTAATAATTGCTTCTATTTCTTTAGGAGTTATGGGCTTGTTTAGATGGTTTATCTGATCCTGATTTAACTTTGGTACCTGGTATCTGTCTAGAAAATTGTCCATTTCCTTGAGATTTTCCAGTTTTGTTGAATATAGGCTTTTGTAGTAGGATCTGATAACTTTTGAATTTCCTCAGATCCTGTTGTTATGTCTCCCTTTTCATTTCTGATTTTGTTAATTTGGACATACTCTCTGTGCCCTCTGGTTAGTCTGGCTAAGGGTTTATCTATCTTGTTGATTTTCTCAAAGAATCAGCTCCTGGTTTTGTTGATTCTTTGTATAGTCCTTTTTGTTTTTACTTAGTTCATTTCAACCCTGTGTTTGATTATTTCCTGCCTTCTACTCCTCTTGGGTATATTTGCTTCTTTTTGTTCTAGAGCTTTTAGGTGTGCTGTCAAGCTGCTGATGTATCTTCTCTCCTGTTTCTTTTTTCTTTCTTTTTTTTTTTTAAAGATTTATTCATTTATTATATATAAGTCCACTGCAGCTGTCTTCAGACACCAGAAGAAGGTTTCGGATCCCATTACAGATGGTTGTGAGCCACCATGTGGTTGCTGGGAATTGAACTCATGACCTCTGGAGGAGCAGTCGGGTGCTCTTAGCCGCTGAGCCATCTCTCCAGCCCCCTCTCCTGTTTCTTTTTAGAGCCACTCAAAGCTATGAGTTTTCCTCTTAGCACAGCTTTCATTGTGTCCCATAAGTTTGGGTATGTTGTGCCCTCATTTTCATTAAATTCTAAAATGTCTTTAATGTCTTTATTTCTTCCCTGACCAAGTTATCATTGAGTAGAGTGTTGTTCAATTTCCATGTATACATGGGCTTTCTATTATTTTTGTTATTGAAGATCAGTCTTATTCCGTGGTGATGTGATAAGATGCATGGGATTATTTCAATCTTCTTGTATCTGTTGAGGCCTGTTTTGTGACTGATTATATGCTCAATTTTTGTGAAGGTTCCATGAGGTGCTGAGAAAGGGTATACCCTTTTGTTCAAAGATGAAATGTTCTATAAGTATCTGTTAAGGTCATTTGGTTCAAAACTTCTGTTAGTTTCTCTATGTCTCTGTTTAATTTCTGTTTCCATGATCTGTCCAGATGATGAAAGTGGGGTGTTCAAGTCTCCTACCATTATTGTGTGAGATGCAATGTGTACTTTGACCTTTAGTAAGGTTCCTTTTATGAATGTAGGTGTCTTTGCATTTGGAGCATAGATATTTAAGATTGAGAATTCATCTTGGCAGATTTTTCCTTTGATGAACATGAAGTGTCCTTCCTTATATTTTTTGATAACTGTTGGTTGAAAATCGATTTTATTTGATTATTAGAATGGCTACCCCAGCTTGTTTCTTTGGATCATTTGCTTGGAAAGTTGTTTTCCTGCCTTTTAATCTCAGGTAGTGTCTGTATTTTTCTCTAAGGTGTGTTTCCTGTATGCAGCAAAATGCTGGGTTCTCTTTAAATATCCAGTCTGTTAACAGTCTATGTCTTTTTATTGGGGAATTGAGTCCATTGATAAGAGATATTAAGGAATAGCAATTGTTGCTGTTATTTTTGTTGTTAGAGGTAGAATTATGTTTTATGTCTCTGTTCTTTTGGTTTCATTGCAAGGAGATTACTTTCTTGCTTTTTCTAGGTTGTAGTTTCCTTCCTTGTGTTGGACTTTTCCATCTGTTATCCTTTGTAGGGCTGATATGTAGAAAGATATTGTGTAAATTTGGTTTTGTCATGGAATATCTTGGTTTCTTCATCTATGTTAATTGAGTTTTGCTGGATATAGTAACCTGGGCTAGCATTTGTGTTCTCTTATCGTCTTTATGACATCTGCTCAGGATCTTCTGGCTTTCATAGTTTCTGGTGAGAAGTCAGGTGTAATTCTGATAGGTCTACCTTTATATGTTACTTGACCTTTTTCCCTTACTGCTTTTAATATTCTTTCTTTGTTTTGTACATATGGTGTTTTGACTATTATGTGATAGGAGGAATTTCTTTTCTGGTCCAATCTATTTGGAGTTCTGTAGGCTTTTTGTATGTTTATGGGCATCTCTTTCTTTAAGTTAGGGAAGTTTTCTTCTATAATTTTGTTGAATATATTTTCTGGCCCTTTAAGTTGGGAGTCTTCACTCTCTTCTATGCCTATTATCCTTAGGTTTGATTTTCTCATTGTGTCCTATTTCCTGGATGTTTTGTGCTAGGAGCTTTTGCATTTTACATTATCTTTGATGGTTGTGTTGATGTTTTCTATGGTATCTTCTGCCCCTGATATTCTCTCTTCTATCTCTTGTATTCTGTTGGTGATGCTTGCATCTATGACTCCTGATCTCTTCCCTAGGTTTTCTATCTCCAGGCTTGTCTCTCTTTGTGCTTTCTTTATTGTTTCTAATTCCATTTTTAAATCCTGGATGGTTTTGTCCAATTCCTTCCCCTGATTAGTTGTTTTGTCCTGTAATTCTTTAAGGGATTCTTAGGGATTTTTGTGTTTCCTCTTCAAGGGCTTCTATTTGTTTACTTGTGTTGTCCTTTATTTCTTTACGGGTATTTATGTCCTTCTTAAAGTCCTGCATCATCATCATAAAATGTGATTTTTAAGTCCAAATCTTGCTTTTCCAGTGTGTTTGGATATTCAGTTTTGCTTTGATAAGAGAACTGGGCTCTGATGATGCCAAGTAGTCTTGGTTTCTGTTGTTTAAGTTCCTGCATGCTTGCCTCTTGTCATCACATTGTCTCTGGTGTTGGCTTGTCTTGCTGACTCTGAAAGTGGCTTGGCCCTCCTGTAAGCCTGTATGTCAGCACTCCTATAGACTTGTTTTCTTTCAGCTGGTTCTAGGAACAGAGAGCTCTGCTCTCAGGTTTGTAGGTGCTCCTGTTGACTGGCTTTGAATTTATGGTGCGGGCAGAAACCCAAAGGGTCCTGCCCCTGACTGTTCCTAGCTCCCTGTGCCCAGGGTCACAGACAGCACTAGGTGATTTCCTCTTAGGTCAGGAATGTGGGCAGAAAGTATTCGTCTCCTCTGTGTTCTCAGGAATGTCAGCACTTCTGAGGGTCCAACTCTCTCCCCCACAGGATTTGGGTGCAGAGAACTATGTGACCGGTTCAGTTCAGTTCCCGGCACAGCCAGAAACCAGCCAGTTCCTGTTGCTGACTGCTCCTACATTCCTGTATCTAAAGGCATTATGCAGTTTCTTCTTGGGCCAGGAATGTGGACAACAGTGGGCAGCAGTGGGCAGAAGTGGTGGTCTGTCCTGAGGTCTCAGGATTGTCCACACTTCTGGGAGTTCAGCTCTCTCCCCCACAGGATTTGAGTACAGAGAGCTGTGGTATCAGTTCAGTTCAAAAGCTTTCTTTTTAAAGAGCTGCCTTGGTCGTGGTGTCTCTGCATAGCAATAGAACAGTGACTGAGACAGTGAGCCTCTGGGGCCATTTACACTCACACTACCATGGGCACCTTTCACCAGCACCTTTCAGAATCTCTGTTATTCAGTTTGGTATTGATGCACATGCAGCCTCAGCACTCAAGAACTGAGGCAGAAACATTTCAACTTCTAAATCAGCTTGAGCCATATAGTGAGACCCTGTCTCAAAGAAACTGTTTTTGAAGTTCTTAAAGAAGTTGCTAGAAGAAAAATGGAAGCAATTCTACCTAATGATACATTTTAAAAAGTATTGTAAGTATCTGTGATAGCTAATCCTAGTTGTCAACTTGACGATATCTGGAATGAACTGCAATCCAGAAATGGAAGGCACACACCTGTGTTCCAGATCTAGAGGCTGGAAGACACAAGCTTCTAACCCAGATATTGGTATGAAGATCTTGAGGCATGGTGGCCATGAAAAGTTTAGACTCAGGCAAGGTAGAACATGCCTTAATCCTAGGAGACAGAGGCAAGCATAACTCTGAGCTTAAGGCTAGCCTGGGACAGAGTAAGTTCCAAATTCAGCACGCTCCTTTAATCTGCTGGAGGCCTGCATAAGGATAACGGAAAAAGGAAGTGTTGATTCTTCATCCACTTGCACTTACTTGCCAGCACACCTGTTGCAACCTACTTCTTCAGGATTCCAGCTTACACAGAAGACCAGCTGAGACACCTGGCCTCATGGGACTACTAGATTCTTGGACTTCCCATTCACAGCTGCCCATTGTTGGGTTAGTTGGACTGCAGACTAAGTCATTACAATAAATTAATATAGAGAGACATTCCATAATTTCTGTGACTCTAGAGAACCTTGACTAACATAGTATCAGGTTTTTGGGATTTTTGTTGTTGTTTTTGCTGTTTGTTTTGTTTCAAAGAATGAAGAAACACAGCAACATATTCGTTTATCTGGATACATGATCCTTAAGGTTGTTTTGATCTCTTGATTTTTAGTTAGATTAGTTGAGGAACAGGCAGACCCAAAATAAACAAAAGGATGAATTCTTTTATATTTGCATGTGAACCATATTTGAAATGTTCTAAAGGAGATTTCAGATGATGAGATGATGTATCCTTGCTCCATCTGCAAAGAAAAACATCATCCATAAAACCTATGCAGTGCAAAAAGTAATCTATGCACTCAGTGCCTCCAGATGCATCTAAAATTATGGAAGCAAGAGGGAAAAAAAGGGAGCCAATCACAGGTTTTCTCCAGAAAGAAACCCCTCACATCATCCCTTCTGTTTATGCAGGAGGAAGTTCCAACATCAATTCCATGCTGAAGAGGAATTACTGCTTCTTCTTTGTAAGATTTATTTTGATATGTCTGTATGTGTACCTCTGTGAGTTTATGTGAACACTGAGTAGGCTGATGCCCACCGAAGCCAGAGGGCATCAGATTCTCTGCACTAGAGTTACAGGCAGTTGTTGCCATCTGATATGGGTGCTGGGAACCACAAGATAGAACAATGTTTGAGTTTGTGTTCTTGTTGCTGGGATCATCCCTGACCAAAAGCACTTTAGAAGGGAAAGGGTTTACTTCCTCTCTAAAATGCTCAGCCTGCTTTCTTATGCACTGCCCATGGGGGGGGGGCTGGGCCCTCCTACAGTAATTACTAAGAAAATACCTCACAGACATGCGTACAAGCCAGTCTGCTATTGATAATTCTTTAGTTGAGGTTCCCTCTTCTCAGATGAGTGCTCTCATAGATGGTATCTCACAGCTAAGAAAAATATGACTACCAGTCAGCTGAATTCAAAAGTAAGCCAGCGCTCAGGACGCAGAGGCATGTGGATCTCTGTCAGCTTGAGGCCAGTCCAGTCTACATAGTGAGTTTAGGCCAGCCTGTGTTATATAGTGAGACTTTGTTTCAAAATAAAAACATGCTAACTTGAACCTGTCTGCATCCACAAACAGAAAAACAAACTACAAAATTACTAAGGCTTCTGCTCCAGCTTCTCAGCCTCTGGCTGGATAGATGGTACCTGACCTAAATCTGTCAGCAGGTGCTCTGGGAGAGAAAGGGTAGGTGTTCCAGTTGGTACTCAGGCTGTACCCAGGGATCATCATCTGGTTTACCCTTCATAACACTAAACTTTCATTTACCTCAGTTCTCTACATCTATTTTCAACTCACTGATGTAGAGATAAGCAATGAGTAAGTAAGCATTCCCATATTCTAACACCTTTTAAAGATACAATTGGTTTAAATGAGAATAATAAAGTCACATAAATCATTTCCCTTCTAAAACAGCCTCATTCAAATTTAAGGAGAATGCATTATAGCAACTCAGAGTTGAATAGAACAGAGATCACATTTAATCTCTAGGTTACAGATGAACAGATAGATGGGATGAAAGGCTCCAATACTTATTCTAGTAAATTACTATATTAATTTTACATCAGTAGAATGAAAACAAGAAAAGCCCTTTTTCAGGTGCTTATACAATTTCAGTAGGCTGAGATCATACATAATTACAATGTATAGAGTATTATTTCAAGCCAATTTCAACTCATTATTTCAAGAAGTTTGTGCAGGCTATCATGAAGGATTACAGAAGTAGACATAGGGGCTGGAGAGGTGGCTCAGAGGCTAAGAGCACTGTTGGTTCCCAGCACCCAAACGGTGGCTGAGAACTAAATTCCAGTTCAGGGGATCCCATCCCTTCTTCAGGCCTCAGGAGGCAGCAGACACACATGCAGGCAAAACACTCACACACATAAAGTAAAATAAATAAATAAGGGGAATTTTTTTTAAAGAAGTAGTTATCACTGGAAGAATGAGGATGTCAACAAAGACTGGATATAAAGATATATCCTGGCACTTAAAAGAATGGAAACAAGAGAGGTATAGATAAGGAGGCTGCAGTGTGGCGAGAACACTACCACGAACAGAGGTAACAAAGCACGATGGAAAGGAATGTGTAACATAAAAGACCAAGATGTAAAGGATTTGTTCCAAATACTGTATAAGCTTCTTGTGAGAAAAAATTTATATTCTTAGTAAAATATATGTTGTTTTAAATGAATTTTAGAAGCTTAGGTTGAAAACTCAAGTTAACCTATCAAGCTAGGAGTCTACCTAAAGATCTTTAAGCAAATATTCTTTCCTTGTTTATCTAAGCATTCTTGCTTTCCTGCAATCTTGGAATTGGCCTGGTTCATTTTTATGCCTGGAAGTCTGGAATGAAACTTTTACACGGTCTCATTATTGGTTATAGGGACTGGAGAGAGGGAGGATGAAGTTCACGCATACTCCGGGTCGGCACAAATCTCACTACCTAGCATAGGCTGGTCTCGAACTCCTGGCAATGCTTTTGCCTCAGCTGTCCAAGTCTGGGAACAACAGCTCTGAGTCAGTCCTCCCAGCTCCCATTATCAGGTTCTTAAAATGCTTTTAAAAAGATCAATGGGAAAAATTATTGAGACTAAACTTACTAAATTGAGAATGTATTTGGAGATTCTAGCAGGGGAGTATGACTGCTTAAACAAACACTTGTCTTCCTCTATCAGGGATGGACATCATCTTCAACCAAGCTCACTGCCTTAGGAAAGACGTGTGTAGAAAGCACAGCTTAGAATAAGCACTTGGGAAACCAGGACTCTGAATCGTGTGGGCCTATTTTCTTCAGTGGAAGGAAATGAATAACACCTAGTCTCCTAGAATGCCGGACTGAAAACCTGGTGATCTCTTTGCTCTCCTATGAGCCAGCCTTCTGGAATCCCCCAGTGTCCTGAGCTCTGTCCTAATCCTGAGCTTTAGCCCTCGAGTGAAGAGAACTCGTCACTGTGAAAGAGGCCCCGTGTATTTTGCATCCTCTGGTAGAATTTACTCTTAGGCTTATCACAAATCTGTCTCTAGGCCCTAGACCTGAGCTCTGTTTATCAGCCGACAGAATTCATTCTGATGTTTAAATATATAAGGAAAATAAACCAGAGGGTCAGTCTCTGGAAGTCTTGGCCCATAAAAATGGCACCGGCCTGAGTTTTCATTCTCATCTCTCCCTCTACAATCTGCTTTCTTGCCAGTGGCAATTCCTTCAGGAACCCTTTAATACATGTGGAGGGAGGAAAGACATCCACCTAGACAAATGGATCAGTCCATCAACTATGGAGATCAATAAGTAACCATATGTCACATACAGGTCATTTTTAAACACAAATCTATACAATTAAAAAGCTGTTTGAGGGCTCTACTCTGCTGCCTTTGATCTAGATGTAGAAAACCCAGCTCTCCAGCACCATGTCTGCCTGCAGGATGCCATGCTTTTGGCCGTGAGGATAATAGATTAAACTCTTAAGTGTAAGCCCACCCCAATTAAATGATTTTCTTTATAGGGGTTACCATGGTTATGGTGTCTCTTCACAGTAATAAAACCTTAACGAAGGGGAAAAAAAGTTGTTTGAGGGCCACAATTTTTAGTCTTAAATGTTCTTGTAAGTCCAGCCCCTCTTCTTCTTCTTTGAAAGCGTCTACAAAATACTTTTTTGTTTAACTTCAGATTCTCTATGGTCAACAAAGTAACAAATGCAAACCAGCAAAATGGCCAGATACCAGGGAAAAGGGAAAAAAAGTTATCAACAACAAAAACATACCCAGGAGTCTCAGAGAGAGGAAAAGAGATTAAGAAACAAATAGTATTGTTTTAGTAAGTGTGTATTTTTTTCTGAAAAAAAAAAAAAACAGTCAGACATTATTTGGAATAATAGCAGCACTGTAGACAAAATAGTCAGAGATGGGAGGACTTAACATGGTTTCTGCCACTAGACAACAGATTCTTGCTGGGGATTGAACCCAGGGCCTTGCACATTCTAAATAAGAGTTCTATTCCTAAATGTAGCTCAACCCCTAGTTTTTAAAAATTATATTATTGTGTCATTCATGGGTATTTTAACTGCATATGTTCCTGTGTACATGCTTGGTGCCCACAGAGGCTTGGCCTAGAACTAGTTACAGATGATTCTGAGCTGCCATGTGGGTGCTGGGTATTCAACCTGGGTCCTCTCAAATAACAGCCATCAGTGCTCTTAACCACTAAGCCATCTCTCCAGCCCAGCAATAGATTCTTAACACATGTATGCCTTAAATACATATTAAACATCAAAACCAAAATAATTCTCCTAAATGATACTTGCCATCAATTAAAGAACACTGTGTTGAAATAAAAAAAAGTGCTGGTTTTAGTGGCGGTGGTACAGGTCTAAGATTAAAATCTGTGCGTGTGTGTGTGTGTGTGTGTGTGTGTGTGTGTGTGAGCGCGCGCGCGCCTCTGCATATCTATGTATGTATGCATGTATCTATCTTCCAGTCTGACCACAAATTTGTGTTTTCAACTGATGCTCCTGCCTCAGGCTCCTGGATAAGATACACATCATCAATCCTGGAAAGAATAAAGATTATATTTTATGATGACTGGGTGTGGTAGTGCACACCTTTAATTCTAGCACTCAGGAGGCAGAGGAAGGCAAATCTCTGAGTTTGAGACCAACATGGTCTACACACTGAGCTACAGGACAGCCAGAGCTACATAGTGAGACTGTACAGAGAAAGCCTGCCCATCAGTGTCTTTTCTTTTTGTTTTAGGCTACATGACTAAGCGTAACTATCATTCCAACACTGGGAGGAACAGCAGGAAGATACTGGGTTTGACGCCAGCCTGGGTTAAATGATACTCTATCTCAAACAAAACAAATAAATCTCATCCTGTATTTAAGCTCTATTTTAAGTGAAATAGCAAAAACAATTAAATCTAAGTTTCAGGAAAATAATGCACCTATAGGTCACTAAATACTTACGATGGTCGGTCCTCAAGAATCAGGGCAGTGGTAGAAAGTGGCTCAAACTCAAAATTCTTACGTCTTGAAGACTGAGGCGGTACTTTACAGGTCCTCCCTGTCCGCGCTTCATACTCCTAGGGCAAATAAGGACATAATTTATATAGCGATTTTCCTAATTTTCACTATGTATTATTAAACCTGTGTTATTAAGGGTATTGTATGGGATCTAAAATACGAAGAAAACAAAATCCCTTTTTATTTCCTAGGAGAGCTTAAATTATGAATTAACACTATATAAAAAAACCACTAGACTGTGTTAGGAGAAGGAGGACAGAAGCACTCTGTAGATGAACTGGGGACAGTATTAGGGCCTTTGTCTCACTGCCCTCAGTAGTACCAGGTACCTACACTTTGACTGATCTACAAGCAGACAGACTTACTTCCTACACCCTAGCTGAGTGACGGAAATGAGACAGGACACAGAGAACCCAGGTGCAGTGCCCCAAAAGAGCTCTCTAAAGAGGACACCAAGGGTCTAATGTAATGCGGGTTTTAGACTTCAGGCTTTTGTGACTCTAACTACCACACATATAGACACTTCAAGAGAAGGAAGTCTGACCTTACATACCTCTTTAATTTTAATCAAGTTACTAATACATGATAT